>NC_136499.1:93369979-93642479 GCF_053919585.1 Euprymna scolopes | reverse complement strand
ACTTACTAGTTTCTAAAAAGGCACGTATTGTCATAGGACCCCTTTACATGAACAGAGAGTGCAATGGGAATGCTGGATATTTATACACGTTGTGCAGAAGAACACCCTTGATACTTCAATAGGAAGAGTCTATGAAATAATGCCAATCTGAAATTTGGAAAACCAAGCGACGTAAACAAGCCAGGTATGTTTGTGCAGTAGTACAACTTGTTTTCCAAGTCGAAAAAGGAAGCAAGGACTTTGTTCCAATTCCTGAAACTGGTGATCCTTACATTTTCCTGGGCTAGGTTCTACTGTTTAACAGATACAAATCACGAGCAAGATCATTCAGGTCTTATTGCGTAATCAAGTGAGGCTTGTTGCAACTTGTTCCTGAAGGGGTAGACAATATCTTCCAAAGATATTGACTCGGCAAAATACTCTCTGGAAAGCATTTCTTCATCGGGTGAGGAAAGAAGATCCTTATTTACTGGAGGCATGGGTACAGGAGGATCCATTGCATGGGGAACGGGTCTCATAGCAGATTGAAGGTTGCGATATGTGATCTTTTTTCTAGAAGATGCACTGAAACCAGTTATATTAGTTAAACAATAACAACAATCATCTGCATGGTTTCAGTACTCTATCCAAATTGTCGGGAGTGCAAAGTTGAAAGCCGCCTTCTTGCCATTAAACCATGAAATTTGTCCATTGAAGCAGGGTTTACAACAGATGTGTGAAATTCAAGATTTTTCTTGATCACCAATTTTACAGTCAAAATAGTGAAAGTAGGAAGTTCCGAGAAGAAAAGTGATGGGTCGACGATGTGTAATTGTTGTGAAGTCCCCATACACGTAGCAGAAAGAATTGTGTTTGTTGAGGAATTCTCGACGTTTTAACGAGCTTGAAGCGATTGAAGAATCTGAAAATATAACAAAATAAAACTAAACCATATGCAAGGCAACAAAATGTGCCTTTGCATAGCCCAAAAGATGTGTAACACGATAATTTAGGTACACCAACCTCCAGTGCCGCCTGCGAGCAAGACAAAATATTCCAATGACTGCTAGAGCACTACTGAGTGTAGATTGAGACCTACCAAAATCCGTCTTGACATATATATATATATATATATAATGTAATGCTATCACTTACATTTAGTGCAGATTAATTTAAAAAAATAAGCCAGAAGTCTCACAATATTACGATTAACCCTGAATTCATGGACGATTTTATCTATCGTATATGCAAAAAATGCACGGTACGCATATCTAAAAAAAACTAGAGATGATGAAAAAAAACGCATTACAAATGTTAATTCAACACCCCTAAATGAGGTAAAAACGGATATTTTTCTGTTTGACTAAATTTCTTGGTAATCCAGAGTAATTAAATGGATAGATACAGAAATGCCTTATTTATAAAAGGTAAACTATAGAAATAAAGTCAGTTGAGTTCGAGCTACCGCAGGTACTAGCTTGAAGGAAATGTGACTACAGCGTTCCGATAACTTAAGGAGACGTGTAATTGGAAAGATGTAGAAACCAAGGGTGAGAATGCAAACTTGTAAGGATAGCATCAGGAGAATAGGGTTAAGTTATGTATATTTAATCAAAAGTTTTTAATGTTCCTTGTAGAGTAGATATTTTCTTTAATCATTTTACAGAACCTTCAATCAAGAACGAACCGCCCGAAAAAAGGAAACAGTAGAAGAATGCATGTTGTTAACAAACCTCGTATCGGATATTTATTTGTCTCCTTACACCAATTCCTCAGCTGAATAGAAGTTCTTTTCAGAACGGTCATTGTGTAATTATGTTTTCTGATCAGTGTAATTTTAAGAGTAACAAGCACTCATGCAGCCACCCAGAAGACGAGCAGAAGTATGCGTTTTATACTTACAATTAAGATATCAGATTATACATACATAACAGAAAGACGTATAGATGTACGCATGCAAACACACTGAACAATACGGCCCATATATCAATGCACTCATGATTAATATCTTGCATATGCATTTTAAGATAGCCTGCATATATATATATATATATATATATATATATATATATATGCAGGCTATCTTAAAATGCATATGCAAGATATTAATCATGAGTGCATTGATATATGGGCCGTATTGTTCAGTGTGTTTGCATGTATATATATATACATATATATATATTTATATAATTTATGAATGTAAATCTTATGATTGAAACAGTTTAATTTCAAATTCAAAATTTATTGTATGTAAAACAAAGAATACCTTTCAATAAGTATATTTCGTGTATCCATGGGTTTTCGGTGTGCATACATTTCCACAGAGGAAAATATTAGCAAATATAATAAATTGCTTGCACGTTATTAGCTAAATGTAATAAACATAGAACTTATAATTAAACGTTTTTAAAGTTTTTAAATCCTAAAATAAGGGAAATTAGATGTGGGTGCCAAACGAAAACGATATTGAACTTAGATCTAAATTGTATGGTAAATTCTGAAGTGAGATTTTTTGGTAGCAGGTAGGTAGAATAATCCAATGCGTATTGCAATTCTTCCAAAACACAAGGTAACAATCCGAATTAGGCATGGTTCCTTGGTTTCTCGTTTGATAAGATAAGATAGCCGGTAAATATTTTATTATATACATTCACGTGAAGATATTTTTAAACGAGCATATATTTTTTATTTTTTTTAATATATAAGTTTCATAATCTACTCAAAGTATAAAATCAGTTTGTGAATAAAACACATTTATCCGGAGGCAGAAAAAACAAAATGAAATGAAATAAAAAAAATAATTGCTTTACAAAGCCAAGCAAAAATGCACATTAAAAAATTTGAGATGTAGTTTTAGTGGCTAAAATTATAGTTATGAATTATATTTATTAATCAGCACAAGTGAAAATTATTTAAACTTATTATAACTAAACAGTATCGATTTGAATCCTTATTCTAAATTTCGATGCTAAGGACAAACGTGGTAGTGGGAGAATCAAATTTGAAGTGATAAAGAAAAAGAAGAAAGGAAAATGAAAAATGGAGATATAGAAACAAGGGAGGAAGGAAAAATAGAAAAAAGAGATTTAGCAACGAAACTTATTGAGGGACTAGGTACACTTGGATAGGATTCAAAATATAGGTCAAGGTCCCGCGACAGAGGTAGGAAAAGACGAAAAAGAAAAGAATAAAAAGACAATCAAGTAATCTTATAAAGAAAAAAAAGAAATGAAATGTTATAAAGACATGAAGTAAAAATAAAAGTTTTAACACTGGATTTGTTCCCGCTGAAATGCTATTTCACCTGAAAATTTATGTCTAGAATGTAAGGAAAAACTTCCAACTTTTATACGTATTAATAATAGCATTTTAATGATAATATTTAATCGAAAATGTAGAGGTAGATAATCTGTGGAAATGCTGCATATACTAACAAGGCGTATTAGATTAATACGTCATAATGATGATGATGATGATGATGATAATAATAATAATAATGTCAATAGTATAATAATAATAACTATAATGATAATAACATTAATAATAATAATTGTTATTATTATAATAAAATAAGATAATATTAGTATAACAATGACAATATTAATGGTAATAATAGTAATAGCAATATTAACGTTAAAGATAAGGATAATTATCTGTATAATACTATTTCATCTTCCCATACTAAAAAAATAAAAATTATAGTAATAATAATAATGGTAATTAATAGTAATAATACAAAAAACTAATTAAAATTAATTTTATTTTTAAATACTACAAAATAAAATAATAATAATAATAATAATAATAATAATAATAATAATAATAATAATAATAATAATAATAATAACACGCTATGTTTTGGTTTACATGTTAAACTAATAAAAATAATAATAATAACAACGATGCTAATGTAAACTAAGAAAAATCGAATCATTTAAAAAAAACTACGAAAACAGGATTGTCAACCAAAATCTGACGCATTTTCGAGTATTATGAGTTTATTTTCAAATATGTAAAGTGGGAGGATATTTTCCAAAGAGGAATACGTGAGCTACTTAAGAGTATGACACTTAGGCTTCATAAAAGTATTAACAAAAGGGTGTTAAAATAATTTTGATGGGCAGGAAACCAAAAAAAGGACAGGAAACAAAAAAAGGACATGAAAAAAAGGATAGGAAACAAAAAAAAAGGATAGGAAACAAAAAAAGGATAGGAAAAAAAGGACAGAAAACAAAAAAGTACAAGAAACAAGAAAAAGACAAGAAACAAGACAGAATAAAAGAAAAGAGCAGAAAACAAAAAAGCGAAAAACAAAAAAAAGCAAAAAACAAAAAAAGTGAAAAACAAAAAGCGGAAAACAAAAAGAAAAAGAAAAAAAGCGAAAAAGAAAAGGTAAAATGCAAAAAAGAAAAGGTGAAAAAGAACAAAAAATTAAAGAGAAAAAGCGAAAAAGAAAAAACAAAAACAAAAGTAAAAAAATGAATTAAAAAGAAAATAAAACCCAGATATTTTACAAGATTTAAAATTTTACATGTATCCTCAATGATTGTTATATTTATTCGTTAATACCTAGAATTGAAACCTGAGGATTAAGATTTAAATTATACGTAAATGTGTGCATTGTGTGTTACAACATAGTATGGAAATAGGAATATATTAGTATATAAGTGAATTAAAATATTCTCACCATATTTAAAAGAAATAACTGAATATTACCTATAAACTTTGTTTATGGTTAAATAGTAATG
The DNA here is from genome assembly GCF_053919585.1 of Euprymna scolopes. Lineage (NCBI taxonomy): Eukaryota > Metazoa > Mollusca > Cephalopoda > Sepiida > Sepiolidae > Euprymna > Euprymna scolopes. Next base: position 93,637,752 of record NC_136499.1, on the reverse strand, counting down.
AGTAGTGTGTGTTATTACAAATGGAAAATGATTAAGGATAATCTATGTTATTTTAAGTAGGCTGTATTTAATTTTTTCTTGTTTGCATCTAGAAACTAACTCATTCGTATTTTCTATTAAGAGAAATTAATATAGAATGCCACAATTTACAAGGAAGTCTCTATAGAGATGACGCATTATTCGTAACTCCTGCCAGTCCTATGCAATACAATAACTACACGAATTTTTCAAAAATCTTGGCCTTACAATTTAAGTTGACGCAAATAAAAAAAAAAACATTGATTTTTTTTAGACATTTGAGATACTTTTGGAGATAGAATTAAACTATCGACTTAATTATTGGCTTAGGATGATTGAATTGTTTGTTCACATAAAATAGATTCAGTTTCGGCTTATGGTAAGAAAGTAATTATTAATTGAAATTTACTTAAACTAAATAATGTAAAAAAATAATTAGTACAAGTGAAACGAAGCTATTATGTCGGATAAGTAATATCATCGAGCAAATTATTTAAATAGATTAAATTTAATGTGATATGCTAATGACTGTAACTTAATCAATGTAGATGTGGTTTGAAGAATGCTATATATAGAAATTGCATATAAAATATAATGTATCCTTCATGGCGTTAATATTTTTTACCAGAACACATATGAGCTTTATATTACTTTGGTCATTGGGAGGTTTACACACAGACACACACGAACGCTACTACTTTATATATAGATATATCGACAATTATGTAATTTCCGTGTTATATTTTTATGTTATTGGTCTGTTTACCACATTGAGCTCTCATACCCGGATCTCCTCCTGGAATTATTCCATTATAACACTATATATATATATATATATATATATATATATATATATATATATATATATATATATATACAAGGTGAGATAAAATCGCAAGGTGTTTACAAAAAAAACATCACACGATTTGAAGTATTGCCTCTTTTTATAAATGCATCACAAAACGGAAAAGTTGGATGCAGGGTAATTTTTAAAGTTCAGGATAAATAATCATTCTGGATTGAGGGAATAACAATTATTTCAGTAAATATTTTTCTTCAACTGACGGACGAAACGTGCGGGTTTATAACAGCTACTACGGTTTGGCCATTGCTAAAAGGGGAAAGACGCAAAATCAAAGGTGTTTTCTTGTTTAATATATCATATCATCATTTTCATCATCTTCTGGTGTTTCTCTCTTGAGAATTATCAACAATAACACTTTCGAAATATTTAATAATCATTTTTTATATGAAAAAATCAATTAAGAGAATCCAGATGAAAGAAAACTGAATACCTCAAGAATTCAACATATTAACGCTCCCAGGTATGTTTGCATTTCCGCAAAAGAATACATAATTTCAGGTTAAAATTCATATTATATTTTTTTAAATGAACGCATGCTGTAGTTTTACGATTATTTTCAAATTCCCGATTATTATATCTTCGTGTGCACATTTAACACTACCCGGAAATTCTAAATGGAATCACTATGTGACACGCAGTAGCAAAGTGCTAGTGTCAAAGCAAACCTGCTAACATGACGCTGGTTTTATACAGACAGAAAATCCATCGTCCTTATATCGTCTTTCTGCCTGTGCATATTAAGAAAAAACATGTTTATTCTAGGACAATAGAGTTCTTTGAAAACAGTTTTGCCTTGTATTCTGATGTAGAGGAAATCAGCCCTTTATTATGTCTGATGAAGACATTGTTTGATAATCGCTAAAAGCTCGTGTAAACCAAAATCTCCCCTTAACAACTCCCTCTCTTACTCTCTCTTGGTAGACCCCCCCACACACGTATATACACACAGACACACAAACTTATACTCACACACACATAGATATGCATTTATGTATATACATATGTACTCCTATAAATCTTGTTTTTTGTGTGCATTTATATTCATATTACAAACCACTTTTTCTCTTTACTTCAAACGAAAATACAACTTTGTTATATATACATCGTAGAATTGAAGTCATCTGCAAAAGATCTAGCACAATTTTATATGCTTTTAAACATTCATTTTAATTAATTCCCTATTAGATGTTTCGTTTTTTTTTAATGGAAATACTCGCCTTTAGTTAAATGCTTCGTGTACTTATATTCTTGCAGATAGTATACATGAGTATTACTTGTGCGATAATTGCGGTAAAAGGTAAGCACAAACCTTTTTCTATATTTATTTATGTATGCGTATATATATTTGTTAAAAACATTTTTTCCTACAAAACATTTTTGTTAGTTTTTGGTCTACACACATAACATTTCATATAAAGAGTATTCAAACCTATGCTAAACTTCATATTTAGATTTTTGCCGGACAAAATCGGTGCAAAAGTTTGAAGATTTAAGAAATGAAATTAGCCATGTGAAGGTGGAACGGCGACATTACGAATATGCATGCGAAACGTAATAGCTATTGTGTAGAGAATTCAGATAGTTTCCTTTGCATAAATAACCTGATCACGTCCAGAGGGTACTCAGAGGTTGTGTGCACTTTTCGTCCTCGATTGTAAACTGTACAGTGACTATTAACAGTAGAAAGGAGTATTGAAAGATTTCCTGCTAATTAGCGTTAACTAAGACCACTTTCATGTTGACTCACGATTCGTTCCCGCAAAAATTAAGAACGTTCTGATGCTACTTAGGTTAGTAGCGTGCTTCAATGTCGTTAGATACAATTTTAATGAAGTAGTTTAAGATATTTCGGCACTATTGTAATTTGTAAATATAAAAAAGTATATATTAAATTCAGAAAATGTTTGTTTTAGCGTCTATTCTGTTTAGTTTCTGTATATATATATATTAGTTTCTGTATATATATATATATATATATATATATATATATATATATATATATATATATATATATATATATATATATATATATATATATATGAGTCCGGGGTATGTGTATCAATTTGGTTCATTCAAATGTTCCAGATAAGTCAATCTAAACGTATTATCCTCTCTCTCTCTCTCTCTCTCTCTCTCTATATATATATATATATATATATATATATACAGAGAGATAGATAGAGATAGATAGATATATAGATAGATAGATAGATAGATTATAGATGGATAGATATGTATAGATAGATATACATGTATTGATAGACACATATCTATGTATAGATAGATATATATGCATAGATAGATATGTATGTATAGATAAAGATATATATGTATAGATAGATATTTATGCATAGATAGATATATATGCATAGATATATGTATATATATATGTATAGATAGATATATATGTATGTATAGATAGATATATAAGTATAGATAGATTTTTATGTATATATATATATGTATAGATAGATATCTATGTATAGATAGATATATATGTATAGATAGATATCTATGTATAGATAGATAGATATATATGTGTAGATATACATATGTATAGATAGATATATATGTTTAGATAGATATATCTGTATAGATTGATAGATATATGTATAGATAGATAGATAGATATGTATAGATAGACATATGTGTAGATAGAAAGATATATATGTATATATATATGTATATATATATGTATGTATAGATATATATGTATATATATGTATAGATATATATATATATATATGTATAGATATATACATATACATATGTATATATATAGGTATATAAATAGATAGATATACAGTAGCGTCCAAAGCTAAGGGACAAAATTTTAAAACCCAATATTTGTTAGAAATAGCATCTGTCAAAAGCTGAAACCTTTACAACTCGTAGTCGTTATTATCTATAATAACATAAAACATTTGAATCATTTTCAAAGGACAGAAAAATAATTATAACATCTATTTCTTTTTCTATCGTTTGCAAATGATTCAAATTTTAGTATGTTATTATGGATGATAACGATTACCAGTTGTCAAAATTTCAGTTTTCCACTGTTGTTATATCTAAAAAATATTAGGTTTTAAAAATTGTCCCTTAGTTTTGAACGCTACTGTATATATATATATATATATATATATATATATATATATATCTATATGTATATATCTATACATATATATATACATATATATATCTATATGTATATAATAATACATATATGTCTATACATACATATCTATACATATATCTATATATATATACATATATATCTATACACATATATATCTTTCTATCTATACATATGTCTATCTACCTATCTATCTATACATATATATCTATCTTCCTATACATACGCACATGCACACACACACACACACATATATATATATATATATATATATATATATATATATTTAGTTTGGTAGTAATCCACTTTTTAGAAACACGGGGAAAACGGAATTCGAAATATGAGATTAGAAAGACACCCCCGTGCGTATTTGTATTTTTTAAATAAACAAAATATTTGTTTAAAGTTTCAAATTTTCGGCTTATAAGCCTTTATTAGGATTTTTTTTAAACAATACAATGTATTTTTTTTCTTACGTGCCATGATGTCGTTTGGCAGAGTTTGTTGGTCGAAGTAGAGAGTGTTTATTGTCAGTTCAGTGCGTGGCGCCGTCTAAGCGCGAATAGGTAGTTTGGTAGTAATTATATCCCGGATTATACTGAACTCTATTCCGCTATCCCTCTAAATAGAATATAATACTTAAGAGGATTATCACTGTCATTAAAAACGTAGCAGGAATTAATATATACAATAAATGCTTTCAATTTGGTTTTTTTCGTATAGGCACTTTTATTGATAGTACGCACATTAAATTGAACCTATTGATTTATCAATTTATGTATAATACCAAATCGTGTACCCTTATCATTCAAGTTTTAATCAATTCCACTGTCATTGGATTATAACCGGTTATATTTCCATTTCCATTTTTAAATGTAGAATTTAAGCTGACTATACTTTTTGATCTATATGATACTTAATTATCTTTTATTTATACAATTGATATTGGACTATCCTAAAAAAAAGTAAAACTCCAAATCGGAAATATACTTCTCATTTATGTTTCTTGCTGACCAGATGATATAGAATATTACCTTCTTCTTGTAGGATTAGTGCAAAAGAATTACAAGCATTAAACTCCAAAAGAGAAGGTAATAAGAGATATGGTAATATCACGACCAACACTGCCTGGGGGAGTAGTATCTAACAGAACAGATACTATAGTAGCGCCCCGCACTCCCTATAAAAAAGGTATTCCTGGGTATACAGCACCATAAAGAACTAACATATGTTACTGCGGCCCCTAAAAATTGTTATCACCTGCATCATAACTTATAAAATTACACATAAGTTACCTGTAAAAGAAGACAACTCTTGACAAATGCGTCAATAATAACAAAAACGGATACACTAGAATCCCGGGGTACGCCATTAAAAAAAAGTAGTAACTAAATACAGTATAATATTTTATACACATGCATATAATCAAATAAGATTATTAATAACACCGTAAGGCAATAAATATTCGTCCTTAATACTGTACTCAGAGGCCGGAAGAACACCGGCTTCTACATCGTAACCTGAAAAAACGTATCCAAGGGCAATTATATTCCGGATTATACTGAACTATATTCCACTATCCCTCTTAATAGAATATAATACTTAAGAGTATTATCACTGCCATTAAAAAGGTAGCAGGAATTAATGAGGGGACGATTTTATGAACGCATACTCGACACTTGAATATATAATACATAAAATTATATTATAATATAATAACACATTAGTTTATTTTTTCATTCATTTAAAAAATTCCAATTCATACGAACCTTACGTTATCAGTCTTTTGTCTTTGGACGAAGATCAAAGCATAGTGTATGTTTTCTGCCTGGTAGCGTATGAAATGTTTTACTATAACTAAGTCTATTGTGCATATAACATACGGCTACTCAAATAAAACATTTATATTACTAAATATTGTTTTGTAAAAACCCGTTTAAATAAATATGCACATTAGAAACGCGTGAATGTTTACAGAATACTATATATGTGGTATTAGACGATGTTATTTTGTATTATAAATTCAAATAAGCATAATGCGTTTTAATGATAATGTAGTTAGGGTTGATTAACACATTTGCATTTGTTATTTAATGTCATTGATATGTACGAAAGAGTACTTCGTTGTACATATTTGGTATGTTTTGAAGGGCAACGTTGGCAGATACAGAGGAAATTTGGATAATGTTATAAACTAATGCAACCAGATGCCATCTCGACCTGCTGTTATTAGAAATAGGCCCAACGTTAGATAATTCGAACAGAGACGAAATAAAATATAGCTACTCTTTTGGAAATTCTTAAATAAACAGTACATGTAAGGTAATTAGTAAAGCATCTGCAATAAATAAACGTATACGGAAACAGATGTTATCGATAATAAATAAGAGACTACGAAATAAAATATCGTTAGCTCCGAAATGTCATCGCCTCGTCAGCTCGGAGAAAATGGCGATGCCAGCTCATTTCATTGTCCACTTCCAAATTCAAAATAATACATTTACTTTTCTTATGGCGGAAGTGTTAAAATAGGGGGTTCACGCCAGGGGGTATCGATTATAAAAATTGATAAGTGGCAGATACACCGGGACCACTTCGTGATGATCGGTAATATTAGTACGTGGGTAGAGGTTGATTGTTACAGATCAAGGCTTAACAAGAACTTATTTACATAAGATTTGTGAAAGATCATGTTTTAGTCAACTCGGAAGAGCTTGGCAGTATTGTGACCCACAACTCTAAAAAAAGGTATTTTCACGTGAAACAGAGCTCTAAAAAATGTATTTTCACGTGGAACAGAGAGGCTTTGTAGTTAGAGGAATATTTGTTGCGAAAGTTGTGCAGAAGGATACCATGGATTAAAGCCTAGTCAAGCACCTGTCATGAACATTACGACAGAGAAGATGCACATCATGAACAATATAAGGTAGATCCTTGCCCAGTAGATGTAGAATACAATGTTACCCACAGCTCTAAAAAAGGTCTTTTCACGTGGAACAGAGAGGCTTTGTAGTTAGAGGAATATTTGTTGCGAAAGTTGTGCAGAAGGATACCATGGATTAAAGCCTAGTCAAGCACCTTCCATGAACATTACGACAGAGAAGATGCACATCATGAGCAATATAAGGTAGATCCTTGCCCAGTAGATGTAGAATACAATGTGACCCACAGCTCTAAAAAAGGTCTTTTCACGTGGAACAGAGTCTTTGTAGTTAGAGGAATATTTGTTGCGAACGTTGTGCAGAAGGATACCATGGATTAAAGCCTAGTCAAGCACCTGCCATGAACATTACGACAGAGAAGAGACACATCATTAGCAATATAAGGTAGGTCCTTTCTCAGTAGATGTGGAATAAAAATTTGTACTTTGTCACGAGAAAGAAGGGAACTCTGAGCATCTCCTTCACTGATGTTGCAACAGTACTTCACTGAATCACGTATTTGTTTTTGGTATGAGTAGAAGTTTGCATAGAAAGTGAGATACATTCTGGAACAATAGAATAATGTAGCCAGTTTTCTAGCCGCTTTCGCAACAGATATGTATGTATTTAAAATCAGGTTGCTGTAATTTCAAACAACAATGCATACAATCGCAAGTATGTTTAAGTGTGCTTTTGTCATGGGTGATTAGTATTTGATAATACACATATATTGTATTTGATTGTAATTAACGAGGCACTAGGAAAGATACTAGAGTGATTTCTTACGTAACTACTATTATTTTTTTAACTAAAAGAGATCTGAAAATGGAAGTAGTATTATTAAAACGTACGGCCTTATATGCTCCAGAAGTTATTATCACCATACGTAACCACGGTCCTCACTGCACGTGTGTCGGGAATTGTATAAATGCGATGTTATTAAAAAGAATCAGAACTAGAACACGGATAGCGTCTACTAATACAAATTTTAGGATAAATTCAGAAACCATACATCGGCATTTAAGGTACCTATCAATGATTCTGATATATAAACCAAATATTCTAGCAAAATAGGAAAGAGAATTAGTTAGCGGTAACGCGGAATACAAATTGAAATGGTTCATTTAAGGTAGAGGAAGGAAATATCTACCGAGTAAAGCTACCAAGATACACCCATTTGCACGTAGAATCATAGCATATAAGAGTAAATGATGAGTAAGTGAATAAAAGGTAGAAAGATGCTCATAATTCTGTGCATACAGTCGGATATGTACCCGTTGGTGTCAGGCGAGACTGAGTTCTCCAATTACATAAATATTATTGGAAACAAAGAATGAATAAGAATGGAGAATATTTAATATACTATTTCTAAACAAAATAACTTGCTAAGATTATCAAGCTTAAATTATCTCTAAAGATTGGGATTGAAAATTAAAAAAAAATAAAATTAAATAAATAAATTAAATAATAATAAACTCATGAGAATATATCAATTTTTAGCCATGTTATTTCACTTGAGAGATGAGTTAACTGGAAAAATTGATTTAAAATAAAATCAGTCGATGAGGAGAAATTGAGAAAGACCATAAAAAAAGCACTTCTTAATTTTACAATAAAATCGGGCAGATAATTTTACTCAACATACGTTTTAAGAAGAATCTGACTAGAATAAAACATGAAAGTTTCTGTGTATCTTGTTGACATGACTATATCTTAATACTACAATTAAGCTCTGCCCATGTTAAGGATAATTCTTAAAATATACACATATCCATGTTAAAGATAATTCTTAAAATATACACATATTATATTGTATCAGCAAGGAAACTCGATGCATCTCAGGAAAAACTGTAGCATAATTTTATTAAAATTTCTTTAATTTTTTTTATTTTTACTTCTCCCATATTCCGCTCCTTCCCTAAGTCCCTGCTTTCTTCTCTATTAACTCATTTTTATCTATGGACGTACACACCGAAAAATATAATAAATACCTCGTGTGATAAGTTTGCATTGTATTTTTAAATCGGTACCTAATGATATTAAACAAGAGCCCCTCCTAACGGAGAGAATATCATATATATATATACATGTGTGTGTTCGTGTGTTTGTGTGTGTGTGTGTGTGTGTTAGTTTTAAAGGCATTATGTTAAAATTTGGTCTTTATTTTGCTTTTTAAATATTTTGTAACCCACAAGATAGGAGAGAGAGAAAGATATACTAACATACAAAGCGAGGGAGAGAGGTTGGAAGATATATAAAAGTTTTTTACAATCAGATAAACATGAAAAAGTGGCACAACCTTTATTTCACAATTACACGCGCAGATATGATTGTACGGGCTCTTCCAAGACCACATGGAGCGAAATTCATTATGTTTAAATTTGATTTTTATTAAACTTTTTAAAAAATTTCTACACGCGAAAAAAATGTCATATATATATATATATATATATATATATATATATATATATATATATATATATATATATATATATATATACATGAGAACAATAGGAATGGTAAATGAATTCACAAAAACTATATATTGGTAAATATAGATTGGTTCATTTATTCAATAAGGGAATACAAACAATTAGTTGGGGGATAGTAAGGACTCTTTATGACAAGGCATTTCGAAGCCTAATGCTAAGTCTCCTCTTATAGAATTGAGCTCACTCTTTTCTTCTAACGCACGAAGCTATATAATGCACTAAGCTATATATATATATATATATATATATATATATATCAATATATATATATATATATATATATAAACATGTGTATGTGTGTGTGTGTGTGTGTGTGTGTAATAAGAGAAAAAGACCAAAACCATGGTATACAAAGCTGTCCTGCTGCCCACTCTTCTCTATGGATCGGAGACCTGGACCACATACGGGAGGCACGTAAAAACCCTGGAGACGTACCACCAAAGATGCCTCCGAAAAATCCTCAGAATCAGTTGGAAGGACCGACGCACCAACACCAGCATCCTGAGTGAGGCTGACATTCCTACTATCACCGCTACTGTTGCTCAACGCCAGCTCAGATGGACCGGTCATGTTGTCCGAATGCCGGATCTCCGCCTCCCAAAACAGGTTTTCTACTCTCAGCTTGTTGAGGGAAAGCGTGCACAGGGTGGCCAAAAGATGAGGTATAAGTATAACATCAAAGTAAATTTAAAACGGTTTCACATGGACCTTGAGACATGGGAGGACGTGTGTGGGAGCAGGTTGGCATGGAGGAGTGCTGTCCACGAAGCTGCTGCGCTTTATAGCTGCTGAGGATAAACGCAAGCACAGAAAGGACAGATTATCAATCAGACACACCCAACCCCACCCCACCACCATTACCTTTATCTGCCCAAATTGCACAAGAAAAAATGGGTCTAGGATTGGGCTCTATGCTCACCTGAGGACCCACAGAAGCCACAACGGAGGACAATCTTACTCGGACAAGAGTGTCCACCGTTGAATAAGAGAAAGAGAAGGACAGACAGAAAGCAGTAAAGTGGTAGGAAAGATAATTACAAGTTGATATAGAATCAGATAGATATGAACATGAAAAAGTGTCAGAGATAAACTCCGAGAATAGGTGTTGGATTAATATATAGCAATTAAGACGGAGATAATGGAAGACAGAAATAATAAAGTGACGACAAAAGGACGAGATAGACTATCATGAAAAAAAAGAGTTATATAAATGCTTATATGTTTGAAAAAAATATCTATTTTATTACTGCAGTTATCCGTTTGGGTTTAGAAATTTTACATAGTTCATTCTCCCGAAGACGTTTCTTTTGAGGCGTCTTATTGTAGTCTACCATTCATACGCACACGTAAACTTCCTGTTACTTTCCTTATTTTCTTTTATTGCGATGATAAATGATAAACTACTTTTTCATAAAAAAGGGTTAAGCGTAAGGACTTCGATGACGCGATCAACAAAAGAAATTATCTATTAAGAAAACGAAGCGTATTATCTTTTTGAGGCATCGCCTGAAAACGCGGAAGAGTTATAAGGCTGACATAAACAATTTATTCAATTTAATTTTTGACAAGCCATATATCATGTCATGTTAGAATGATAGTTAACGCTATTTCACCCGTTCGTTTCATCGTTAAATGCGTGCGTGTATCTATGTATGTATATATATATATATATATATATATATATATATATATATATATATGTGTGTCTATATATATACATGTGTATATATGTATATATATATACATATTTGTAGAGAGTAATCTTTGAGAAGGAGTTTACTTATCAAGGCGAAAGCAAACTCAAAAAACAAATATAAATATTTATATTTATATAGTAATCCTAACCAAATGAAAAAGCTCAATACATTCACTGACAATACTGGAGCTTACGATAAATAATAGTAAGAACAAAGCTGTAAATTAGCAGTTTACTCATAGTTCTTTATTATTCTGTCAGAGTACTTACAAATTTGTGTGTTAGGATTTCGTTAGTCTGCGGATTTTCAAAGAATACGTATTCTTCTCATCAGAAGAAAGATGGTTAGAAAAATAATCAAGTAGGAATGCTAGATATTAGCATTTCTATACATTTCCTGGCTACTGCATGAAATGAAAGTACAAATATTATAAGTTTTAGTCACGACATTTTTTAAAATATAAACACCCATATAGAGAAACAATTCATGTGAACAGAAATATTTTGAAGAAAAAGTCAATTAGATATATATAGGTATTTAGACAATTGGTATATATACATATATAGAAGATCACGCATGTACATATACAGATCAATAGTAATATATTTGATGCAGAGTTCAGCATAAAGACAAAAACAACCAATCGTATATAAAGAGAAGTCCACTAAAACTGGAGGTTATTAGTTGTAAGTGAAAAAAAACAACGCTGCATGTCTTAATGGAAACATACTGCCTATATAGACAATATATATATATATATATATATATATATATATATATATATGGATGCATATATATTATTGTTATTATTATTATTATTATTATCATTATTATTATTACCATTTTATCTGTTTTAGTTACACATGTTTCTGTTACCGGATCGTATTCACGATCCAGCATCTTCCTCAGACTTGAACAGAAGTGGTTATTATTATTTGGAAAGACAATATTAGAAGAAGATGATGACAAATAAGGGAGATAATCTCAATTTTAATCTGACTGCATTTAAGTTTTGAGATTTAATAATTAAATAAATAAAGAAAACATCGAACACTTGATAAGTTGAGTTTAAAAAGTGTAGCCAGATAGACACGGATTTCGAGTGTATGGAGAAGAGACAGAGATATGTGGAGAGGAAGAGGGCTAGGTGGAGAGAGAAGACGAGACAGGTAATGTTGTCGTTGTGTCATATGAAATTAGACACGTTTAAATTAACGCGGATTGGTGGGGGCAGTGTTCGGAGTAACTAAGATGCGTCCCCTTAAAGTACGCAAAAGTTACAAGCAATTTCAGTGAATTACCTATTAAAATTCATTTGCTGTAAAGGTTTTTAAGAAATTAAATAATTTAAATTAAATTAAAAATCAAATTAAGAATTGCCGGGCATAGATTGAATAGATATAAAATCATAAAATATGCATGTAGTTAAATATAGTTAATAATAATAATAATAATAATAATAATAATAATAATAATAATAATAATAATAATAATAATAATAATAACATTGCCTCTCCCGTCTTCTCTATCCACCGAGCCCTCTTCCTCTCTACATCTCTCCCTGTCTCCCTTCTCCATACACTCGAAATCCGTGTCTATCTGGCTAAAGTTTTTAAACTTCAGACGTGTTCGATGTATTTATTTATTTAATTATTAAATCTTAAATGCTGTCAGATCAAAATTGAGATTTCTCCCTTTTTTCATCGTCTTTTTCTACCATTGCCATTACAAATCACAATAACCACTTCTGTTCAAGTCTGACGAAGTTGCTGGATTGTGAATACGATCCGGTAACAGAAACATGTGTAACTAAAACGGATAAAACGGAAATAAATATATATATTTGCTCTGCAATAGTATTGAGCACCTTCTTCAGGTTTTTACTAATTACCAGTTTTGCTGTTTTTTAAGATTTAAGTTTTAAGATTATAGGTCCTCGAATGCCGTGTCAGACCACGAGTACGTTCGCAGATTAGACTACACATATGACAATTTAGCGTTTCCGGATGTGCTGGTATAGCCTCCTGATAAGACTGTCGTTCCTGTCTTTGATTCTGTAACAAAAAATGTTTAACAAAATCAGTTTGACAAAAAGTATCTGACACATACAGTGCATTTCAGTTCCTGTTGTTCCTTCTCTGACATTTTATTTTCGTTTTGCTATCTTAAACCACATTCTAAGACAGGAAGATCAACACGGTTCTCTTCAAGAACCTTAAATCTATCTCTGATGGTTTATCTCGTCAGTGATCGATCTTTCGCTTGAGTTTCCCGGTTATGTACATTTATCTCAAGCATTTTACAGTAAATTTATCACCATCTTTACACCTTTGTTTTGGTTTATGTTGCGGGTTTTTTCCGTCTCTAGCTCGGCGTAGAACAGTTGTTTAGGAATATATATATATATATGCATATATATATATATACATATATATATATATATATATATATATATATATATATGTGTGTGTGTGTGTGTGTATGTGTGCGCGTGTGTCTGTGTGTATATGCATAATGATGAGCTTTTAGAAGACAAAACCATTTTTTTTAGAATTAATACAGTTTTCTTATAATATATATATATATATATATATATATATATATATATATGTACATACACATGTTAATATCTACATGCGTATATATACATTATAGATATAATGCCTTTATAAACGGCTATTTGTTAGTGATAAAACCTGTTTCGAGGATAAATGTTTGAAATTGCTTGTTCCATAGTGGATGGTCATAGGTTCGATGCTGAGAAACGCGTCCAGCTCACCACAGTAAATATGTGTGATACGGCCAAATAGTCTGTTTATTACTGACTATATATATATATATATATATATATATATATATATATATATATATATATATATATATATATACATATATATATATATATGTGTATATATATATGTATATATATATATATATATATATATATATTAATAATATTTTAAAGATTTATTTTCGCCTTCGGATCACTTTTGGAAGAGTGTTGATGAAAACTGCAGTTTTATGCCCGGTTTGTTTTGGTTACTATTTTACATTCTCTACATTTTTTCACTCGTTCTTTTTTTTTTTGTTTAAATGGCATGTGCATTTTGGCGAAAGATGACTATATTAAATTGCAGCTTTAATTAATGCCGTAACAAGCAAATTCTAGCATTGATACAAATACCATTTGCTGTTTTTTCTATCCTTTGATGAGAAGACTAGCTAGAATATCATCTTTGAAACTCAGCGGAAAAAGGACTTTGTAAATTGTTTTTGGTGTATGCGCTTTAACAATAAATCTGATTGTAAATTTGAACTACAGTTTTTTTTACTCATATATATATATATATATATATATATATATATATATGACTACAACTTGGATATCTTCAAGTCTAACGTTAACAAATTCTTAATGAACCGCACCCTTAAGTAAACACTTCATAAAATCTCCACACTAACATAATGTACTTGCAATAACCCTTATCCCTGAGCGGCTTCCGGGCCTTGATAAGTGGTGATCACTGTCTAAAAAATATATATATATATATTTATATATAATGTATATATGTATGTGTGTGATACTTACATATAAATTATTGATAGTAATCATTCGTTTCGCATGCCTTTCCATATAGGTCTCTTTTTTATTTCTACACATCAACGATACAGATGTTTATAAGCAGTGTATGAGCATTGAATGAGATTCATTTTGGTCGTCCATCTTGTGCTGTGTTGTTATTGAGTTATCTTCCGTTGGTTTTGAGTTAGAGGCGAACATGTTGCACAAGGCTGGCGGAGCCAAATTACTATCATAATAGGTACATATTATCTTTAAATTATAAGTTGCATATTTGCAGGTGTTACAGCTTTATTAAGCTTCGTTATAGCTTTACTATATGGTAATCATAATAACTACGATACAACGCTACAGTGCACAAATCTTACTAACGGACGCTCTTCAAGAAAATAAGCAGGACTGATGAGAATGTGCAATACCTGCGTTTCATGCCAACCAATATACAGCTTGCAAATATGGCAGTTGAGAGAAAAAGTACACTAAGTAAATTTTATGGTAATCTGGTTGCAATGAAATCGCCATTTTTTACCGGGTTAATAATCCATTTGAAATATGAAAGAGAATCATAAAATGATTGATAAAATGTTGTAGTGCCTTTAATTGCAAATGAAATCTAAAGCAAATAGTAAATAGTGAAGTAGCAATTGAACAGTGCTGATCAAAGAATAAGAAATTCTGACAAACGGGTCATCAAGCTTAATGATAGGTTTAGATTATAATATGCAACATTTCGTTTTTAAGTTTTATTATGGTAATATGTTTAATAGTGCCCTTATTTGGTAATAACAATTTGTATATGCGGGAATTATTTACAATAATCAATAAGTCTCAAGCTAGAGATTTCGTCAACAAAAATTCTATTGCCTTTATTCCTTATCAGTTTATTGAAAGGTTTCCCTATACCTAGATTGATTAGACTGATTAGAGTCCATGGTATCTAAAGCTGGTAGTCGAATCTCTTTAATGAATATTTTCTCTGATAATTTTAAAATAGTACTTTTATGGTATGAACTTTTACGGAAATAGTACAATATACCGATCACAGGATAGCACTTTAGGAGACTGTTTCGGCACACGCTAAATCACGTGATATTCTTGATCGCCATGTTTCGGGTAGATGTGTGTATTTGATGTAATTTAGGTGTAAATTTTCATTTACAGCCATTTTAATGTTTCGGCTTTAGGTTTGATTATTTTACCTCTAACTTCACCATAGTTAATAAGAAAATAACAGTGTTTCGTATTGATTCTACTTTCTTCATTTTTCTTACCATGCAACTTAGGCGCCTTTCGTTTTGTTTATCTCCTTGCATGCAGTGGCTTTATAACTTGCCTAAAGCGATTACCATAAACATATAGGTGTGACAAAAATGTCTGTCTTGGGAAACATGTACAGATTAGATCGCCTCAGGAAAGACATTTATCCATTTGAAGTCTTTTGATTCGTTATAGACTAGAGGAAATAGCATCAGATTTAGTAGTAGCACTTTACAGTAGCTGGAAGAAAAAAATAACAAAGAAAAGTTATCCGTGAGAAAGAGAGATAGAGAGCAGAAATAAACTCATTTTATACTTTTATTTTTACATTTTTTACTGGCCTTTGAAAGTAATGCACTTCTTGTTTAAAACAAAATAATGCTGACACAACACCTCCTGTTTATTCATACAAAAAATATTTTGGTTGAATTACACGAAAGCTTTTTATCATATGTATTAGGTTAGTCCGAAAAATGGACGTCCAACTATATTATAAAAACGACATTATTTTTGCACTAACCTAATATATTAATTACAAAAAATACATTCTTAAATATTTCTATATTTAGAGTTTAAATATATTTAAAAAAAAAACTTCTGTTTTAAATATTCTAAACATGCGTTACTTGTCATTTACTCAGTTACTTAGTTGTTTATCTCTTACTAAATTTCCGTGAATTTTTTTATCGCGCGCGGAATCTTTTTAAACTATCTGATCTTAGTTGATATAATATTAATGATTTTAATGTATACTAGCAGTTCCGCCCGGTTTTGCTCGGGCCCTATGTACTGTTTATAACTTTCAGTGCATATGCATATCTTAAAAAGTGTGAATATGTACGATAATGCCTTTCTATATAATAGGCTTCATGAACTACCATAGAGAAAAGTTAATAGAGACCGTAGGCGTCAATTACTTTTAAAATTTTGACCCCAAATTTGACAACTTAACATTTATCATTTTGGGCTCAAGTTGAATTAAAAAGTTTCACCAAAAATGTCAAGTGTTTAGACCCACAATTGGCGGGGGTGGTGACGGTAGAGTCTGAAAAGGTAATCTATTTCATCTTGACTTAGCAGCGAAAATTTCGCCCAAAATTGATTAAAAAGCTTGCTGCATTTCTGAGTACCCTTTATATAAAATTTCAAATGTTTAGCCACAAAATTGACTTAATAGTTTGCCAGAGACGTCGATGGTAAAATATCTTAACTTTGACCCCTTTGCAGTCAAATCTTCGACCAAAAATCCGATTAAAAAGCCTGCCCTATGTCTGAATACACTTTATGTAACATTTCAAATATTTAGACCTAAAATTGGTTGAGCAATTTGGTAGAGACCGCAAAGGTACAGATTTTTAAAACTTTGACCCCAATTTTGACACCTTAGGATTTATTGTTCTGGGTTCAAATAAAATTATAAAGTTGGATTCATGTCCAAAGAACTTACATCTAAACTTTCAAGTATTTAGACCTAAAATTGGCGAAAGAGTTTGGCAAAGTTCTCTAAGGTATAATTGTTTAACTTTAACCACTAAAACGCCAAACATCTGGCCGAAACTCGATTAAAATTTTTTAATAGATCTTAGTACCCCTTATATCAATTCCCAAGTCTGTAAACTGAGAATTGATCGAGCTATTGCGTAGGGAAGTGTACAGAAACTGACAGACACACATTTTCATATTTATAGATATATAGATATTCCAGTTTCTTATTTTAGATTAGATTCCAGGCTATTTAACGTTGGTGGTGAAATCTATTTCCTGAATATTTTCCCTGATAATTGAAAAAATGGTGCTTTTATGGTATGCACTTTTACGGAAATAGTACAATATACTGACCACAGAATAACTTCTTGTGGGGCTTATTTATCAGCACTCGTGAAATAACAGAATATTCTCAATCGCAATGTAGCAGACAGATTTGTGCCTTGATGTAATTCAGGTGTGGATGGCCATGCACAGCCATGTTAAGGTTTCTGCTTTAAGTTTAAATAGATTGCCTCTGACGTGTTCTTGGTGAATAAAAAGTTGATCGAATTTCGTATTAATTGTATTTTCTTATATTTTTGTTATTATGCAATATAGTCATTTTCGTTCTGTTCATCTCTTTACATAAATTGGCTTTATAACTTGCCTAGAGCGATTACCATAAAAATACCAGTGTTAAATAAAGGTATGTATTAAATATAACATACATAGACTAGATTGGTTGAGAAATTATCAATTAGGAAGGTCGAAAAGAAAGCACTATTATCCATTTGGAGATTTTCTTTCTCTTATAGGCAAAAGGGAATAACATCAGTGTAAGCAATATTATTTTACCCGTAGCTGAAAGAAGAAAGTGAGAAAAGGTAGAAGTTGAAAAGAGAGGTAACGAGCAGAAAGAAACTGATTCTGTATTCGTTCTTTTAAATATTTTACTGCCTTTGAAATTAAGGTTTTTCATGTTTAAAACAACTTAATAATGACACAACGTATCTCATCTTTTCTTCGCGGAATTACACTAAAGCTTTTATCATACTTATATTAATTATAAAAATACATGCTAAAATATTCCTGAATTTAGAGTTAAAACATTTTATTATAAAATAAATCTTTCAATTTGATTATTCTAGTTAGGCGTTTCATTTACTTAGAGGTTTATTTCTTACTGAATTGCAGTTCATTCTTATATCGCGCGCTGAATGCTATTTGATTACCCGATCGTAATTGATGTAAGAATATTGATTCTTTTTGTAGTTATTGTCTTCCTTTTCCTAAATTTGTTTTTTCTTTGTCACAGGTCCATATTCCGAATTCGTAGCAGTGGGCGAAATATTAGATTAATATGTTCAATCTCATCTGATAATGTAAATCTGAGGCCATCTAAATGATTTTTAATCATCAAGATAAGTGATTATCTAAATGATTTTTAATCATCAAGATAAGTGATTATCACAGAAGCCCAAATCAGGAAAATAGACTGGAATTGGCAATATTTCACAACCAAATTCTGTTATGATATAGTTGTGCTGTGTGAGAACGGGCGTAAATGTTCAGGTTCTCATGCACATTTTTCTCCCTGTTTGCATACTCTATTTCGAATTCATCGAAGTGGGCCGGCATCAGTGAACTTTTTTACCTTATTATCATTAACAGTGTTTTTTTATTTTAAACTGTTGCTAACTTATATAAATTATTGCACAGTAAAGATAATTAAATTAAAACAGAATTATTTGCTTATTTCCATTTCATTTTTTACTTCATTATTAAATTTAAAAAAGTTATTCTAGCAAGTTACCTAAAAAGTCAATAAAAAATATCGTAAGCAATTCAATTTTAATTAAAATACTACGGAAATAACTTTTTGAATTCAGAAATCAAGTAAAAAATAAAATTTTTACTTGATAAAATGATTCGAAATCAGAAAAAAAACGTGTGTACTTTAATTTAATTATTTTTACAGTGCAATAATTTATATCAGTTGGAAACAGTTTTAATAAACAAAAACATGGTTAAGGGCTTTCTTTAAGTCCACTGTTCTCGATCTACTGCTATAAATTCGGAATAGGGGCATGTGAGCGAGAAAAAGTGAAACTAAAAACAGGGAGACAAAATTTATTTGAGAACCCGAACATTCTCGCTCGTTCTCACACATCAAAAAATATCCTAGGAGAATTTGGTTGAAAAATCTTTTCTCTTCCTCCATATTTTCCTTTTGATCATTACTCAAATTGATTAGTAATCATCATTCGATGACCTTAGTTTAACACCATGAGATGAGATTGAGCATATTAATCTAATATTTCCCATCAACATTAAAGGAATTTTACGAGGTTCGTTAACAGATAGAATTAATTTACAAGGCAAAGACTTTTTTTAAATTTTTATGTATCAAAAGTGTAAAAAACAGTTCTCTTTACATTTTCAATGTGAAATTATAAATCGATCTTTTGCCACACCTAATACGATTTGATTTATACTTTTTCTGTCTCGCTAGACGCTATTTAACTAAGCTGATCTGAATCAATATAAAAACATTATGTTTCAATCTCAACAACGCATCTCCCAAATCGCACACGTGAAAGAGAAAAACTAATGTTTTATGTATACCGGATAAATACACAGTCTAGAACGGATGGAATCAATTACCCTGTAAATAACATTTTTGCATCACTTTTATATCCCCCTGTGAGCATCAAATAAAGATATATTAGCATTAATCCTTATTCATAGAATCTTAATTCCAACTTAAATCACAATTTGTTATGTCTTCTTGGTACTAGAAACAATACTTAAAATAAAAGCTTTAACGAGGCTTAAGAACAAATCAAAAGTCCAGGAAATATAGCTTTATTAATGCCTGGTGAGATTGACCAAATTCAATGAACATCTGGTAAATGGATCGGGTTTAGTAACTTGTCTCTAACCCATATAGCAGAGGAGTGGTAAAGCATGCTTCGTAAACATTTAGTTTGTTTTCGATGCGAGTCCCCGATTTGACCATGCCGGTTTCTCCAGTTTTCCAAAAGCAGAAATGGCCTTGGCTATACTATGATTAATCTCAGCATCAAGCCTACAGTCCTTACTCAGGGTACTATCCATATATACAAAATTGTCTGTGACATTTGACTATTTACCATGGTTCAGCATTCAGAATTCCTACAGGAGGGACACATATATGTTTTATTTAGGCTGACGGTAAGATCAACACTTTACAAACCTCGGATAACTGTTTCTGCTTCTAAATATTAAACAAGGTCTGCATCATCTGTTCAAGAAATAGGTTCTGAAAAGTTTTTGATATTGCGTTGAGACATCTAAAGTAAAAAAGTTCACCTGATGTGCGAAAGTGAAACGTCACCCCAATACCTCAATTGTTAAAATCATGCACCAGCATCACAGCAAAATATATTGAAAATAAGAAGGAGCATGTATCTTGTCTCACACCATTTTCAACCGAAATTGGATCAAACAAAGATCCATTAAAGTTCACTCAGCCTTTCATATTATCGTGTAACTGCTGGAGCAACTCCACAAAATTAGTATGACAGCCTAGTTTTCTAAAAATCCTCCAGAATGCATTGCCATTGATAGTATCAAATGCTTTTGTCAGATCGATAAAAACTTGACACAAAGCACTCGTTGCTCCATACATTTTCCTTAGCTGTTGCGTAGAGAATAGCATGTCCATTTTCCTGCGGCTACTTCTAAAACACCATTGATTCTCTGGGATGATAGAGGGACACATCCATTTCAGCAACGATTTAACAACATTTTTGCTAAAACCTTTCCCACTGTTTCAAGCAGGCTAATGCCTCTATAAGCACCATACTCAGATTTTGGCCCCTTTCCTTTATAAAGTGGGACTACTATTGAATTAATCCAATATTGAGATATAGCATTACCATGCCAAATAGCAGGGATGAGTGTATGGACTGCATTGAAAACGCTATTACAACCAAATAGCAATAATCGACAGATATCCCATTAATTCATTGCATTTTTTTCTAATGAATCCCTGTTGATGTGCTTTTGATTTTTTCTAATGAATCCCTGTTGATGTGCTTTTGGTCAATTAATGTTGGGATTAATCATCACCTCATCAACACCCTCCTTTTGAGGGAGACAATCAATAACTTTATCATTTACTTTACGCGGATTATCAAAAAGATCTCGAAAATGTTCTGTCCCTCGTTCCATAATTTCTTCAACATTGTTGAAAAAGGCAGCTCACGGGTACCAATTTTGGAGGTTGCGGTCCAAAGGCTTGTCTGATTTTGTAATACATATATTTTGAATTTTGAGATAGCAGACAATTTGACCCACCACTTGTTCTTTGTTCGGCGTGCCTCACACTGTGCTTATAATTTTGCTGATTTATAGATATTTTATTCAGCTACTTTAGCTGATCCATTAGTACACAAACATATCTCGTGAGCGTTTTGCTTCTCCTAAAAAAATATGCAACTGTAAAAGCATTTTCATCAAAAACCAGTCCCTATGTTTGGTTTTCTTTAAGCCAAGTATTTAAGCTCCTTTCCTGAAGTACTTGTGACTTAAATCGTTCCCAATGTCCGCCAAATGAGATATTATTAAATGAAGTCTCAAGAGTTTCACACGCTTCTTTATTTTGTAAATTGGATACATCGATGGGTTTAGACACTTTCATTCAATTGGCTCTGACCTTTTTCCTTATACCCAATTTAAGTTTAGCACAAAAAAGATTGTAATCAGTATCACAGTATGCCCTTCATAAACGCATAATTCTTACAGTACCCATATCCTGAATATGACGCTTGTGCATGATGGTATCATGCAGAACATGACCAGAATGTAGTCTAGGGTGTAATCAAGTTACCGTGTGAATGCGGTTTTGTTAGTAGAACGTGTTACACACTTAAAGGTTATGTTAAGTGTACAACTTACAAAATAAAATTCCCATTATTAATTGCCTTACCAAGGCCATATTTTCCTAAGACACCATCGGTGTTGTGATCACTTCCAGTCCTTGCATTTAAGTATCCTAGCAAGAAAATCTGATCTGCTTTGAGTATCCCTTTGATACATTTCCCAAGATCTTGATAAAATTTCATTTTGACTTCCGGCCTAATATCCAATATATATATATATATATATATATATATATATATATATATACATAAATATACACATATATATGTATATATATGCATATATATATTGAGTAAGATGATTGATAATTTATAATTAAAATTAAAAATTAAAAATCGGTTTCACAAGGAAGAACAAGCAAAATCAATAACGTATACGATAGTTTCGGAAACGATGTTTTTATTGCGATAGATAATCTTGGACAATAATTTTATCATTTATCTTTTTTTTAACCAAGCCCCATCATCAGCAAAAAATATTGGCTGTTTTTTTAAGACACCAAAAATAAAACTAATATTTTTTTAAGTAAGGCAGGTGCATCTTGAACATATTTTCCAGATACATCTGCCTTACTTTTTTAAAAAATGCTAGTTTAGTTTTGTTGATGAGGAGACTTTGTTTCAAAAAACGAAATGATAAAATTATTGTCCAATTCTATCTCAATAAAAACATCGTTTCCGAAACGATCGTACAATTTATTGATTTTGTTTGCCAATCGAGCTTAGTATATACCTACATTAAACGAGAATTTCTTTTAAATTTTATTTTAATTGTATTAATGAATTTACTAATACATTAAAATGAACCTCCTCTCTTTAGACTGTTGTTCTACTCCCCTTAATATATATATATATATATATATATATATATATATATATATATGACGGAAAAGAGAGTCATTTAAAGCCAATACATCTCTCGCCATCTTTATCAGGGGTGGACGATGAAATATTGATTAAAAATAAGGTGAAAACGAGAAACAAACATATTTACAATTACCATAAAATAAATACGTACAAGGAGTAAATTAGGGAGAAGAGAAAACAGGGATTACACACACGCATGTATATATATATATATATATATATATATTATTTTTTTTTACTATAATAATTAAATACCTACAGACACTAGTGTTTCATCCTTTCGGGAATCTTCAGTGCAGGGTGTCACGATTAATGCCAGTCGAACGATTCGAACCCCCGCATCACGAGACATCTCTGGCTCGATTAGCGAAGACCTAATCCATTCGGCTACCATTAACCGCGTGAAATAACGTCGAATTTAAACATTTTAATTTTAAATGTTCATTTACGTCAGTCAGAGAGTGATCTAATCGTTATACGATGATCTATGCATATATATATATATATATATATATATATATATATATATATATATATAAATGAATGATATTAAAGGAGGAAATCGTAAGGTAACACGTGTGAGGAATATATAAATATACGGGAAAGAAAAAAAAGGTGAAGCATTTGCATATCTTTCATAGAAAATATACACAAAATATGGAGTAGGAAATTTATACAAATGCATGTATACGTATGCATATCTAACTGTAGTATCCCTCTACAGATCGCCTACAAGATCTAACATAATCATGAATCCCTTCTTCCTGCAAAGAGAGGGCTTGATTCGCGCAATTGATTCGAGAGTTTTCAGATGACTACTCGATCAGGCTAGAAATAAAATTGAAAAGAAGTCGTCCTTATATGCCAACCCACATTCTGGATTATCATTAATATTATAAATGTTGTCCAACCCCGGAATCTAAATTATTGTGGGTAGGATTGAGGAAAATTTAAAAAAAATTGTTACGAAAACCTGAAGGTACATGTTGTACGATTCTTGTTTCAAAATGAACGCTGGTTCGCCCGACGTAGACAGCATCACACTGACATTCTAATTTATATATTATACAAGAATAAAAAAGCATTGGAAATGCAAAAGGATATAGGGATGGTATGCCAAAAAGTATACAAACAAGATAGCTATGAATGGCTAGACACATGGAAATAGAATTGCATCCAAAGTATAGCCCTATAGCTTTTCTCCAATCTTTATTCCGTGCAATCATTACGTGTCATCATTGTAAAAAGCTATAGGGCTATACTTTGGATGCAATTCTATTTCCATGTGCCTAGCCATTCATAGCTATCTTGTTTGTATACTTTTTGGCATACCATCCCTATATCCTTTTGCATTTCCAATGCTTTTTTATTCTTATTAATTAGTATTTTTACTTACAGTCTTATTTTTAAACTTACATTCATGATAGTATTGTCTTTTTTAGGAGGCGGATCATTGCCGCGTCCATTAGTAGCAGGTCGCTTCCTGCTGGGTTTTAGGTCTTTGAGTTTTGGGCCTTAGGAGTTGCCTCTTGGCCCTCCATCGGTTCTATATTACATAGAGAGTGCTACCGCATCTCTGATAAAACAGTTAGAGTATTATAAAGTTCTAAAATGTTCATACCTTCACTATTAAATTTTTCTTGGTTCATTCTTTGACATTTTGGCAAAGATTTGGCAGTTTTTTATATTTATATTTATAACAGTTTGTGCATGAGGCAGCTTTTTCCCCCTTTGGGATCCCTGTTATACCGTGCTTTTGAGTCAGCACGTGAGGCAGCCTTCTTTTTTTCTGGTTCTTTGTTATAAAGAGCACGCGAGGCAGCTTTTTCCCCTCGGAATCCCTGTTATACCGTGCTTTTGAGTAAGCACGTGAGGCAGCCTTCTTTGCCTCAGGATTTGCATGATACCTAATTTTTATTATTTCAGAATTTTTCTGATAGTATTCTTTTTGCTCAGATAATACCTTGACTTTGTTTTTTTCATAGTCTATATTTCTCTGAGCTTTTTTACTACGTGCTGACTTTGGCATTTTTTATTAAATGTAAACATATAACACTTATGTGTATCTTACTATAATATCACTTATTTTATAGCAAGACAACTCTCGTAAAATTGAGATACTGCCCCGTCACCAATAGTTAAAGTGTGGAACGGTATATACACCAATAGTGTAGTTGTTATCTTTATATGAAGTCCTAATCAGTGACAGTGTGAGGTTACTTGGTTAATTTATTGTAGTTTATTTTAGAAAACTTACTTGGTTTTATTAGTAGATTGTGTATAGTAGCCACAATATCTAGTTATTTTTGTGGCTAGGGCTTGGATTTTTATTCTTTTTGGTCAGCTTCCAGTGAGTTCTTAGAAGATGACTTTCTTGCAGTTTCTTTTGCGGTTAATGTAACTTATTTCCTTTGGCGTTTGGTGAGTTCTTAGAAGAACTGGTCTGATCTACTTTTCTTAGCGAGCGAAGAGATTCAGCTGCATTTAACAATGGTTGCTATAGTGTATTTTTGCGCATGCGTGAGAATTTCAAGTTTCCTCCTAATTTGTCAATAGTTTAACAGTAGTCATGTGTCTTTCTGCCAAGAGCGACAGACGTCAGTGTTAGCCGTGATCGTCTAGAGGTTAGGACCCCACGTTGTGTCCGTGCTAACCTAGGTTCGAATCCTGGTCGCAGCATTGACATTTTGTACATATTTTACAGTCCAAAATCTGAAGAATTATTTGTTTTTATAACATTGTTTTTTGACGTCGTACTTGCTGATAGGTTACTCTTATAACAATTTTGATCAACTGAGATAAAGATTTCGTGGTTTCATTAACGCTGGTGGGTTACTGTTTAAAGAAAAAACCTTAACGTTCACCTCAAATATTCAGCGTCCAAGAAATATAGGCCACTGGCAAACTGGAACGTCTGTGAGCATCCGGTGTAATATTTGGAGCTGTCCCTTTTGAGACAAGTTCCGTGTTCGAAGTGGTCTGTCTACATTGGGTATATAGTGTTTAAAACTTGTTATAACACGTAATCTTATTTAATTATGGAGTTAGCTAAAAAGCGATGGGTCACTGCACTTCTCCGTGTAAAGAGCAGTCGATTGATGCTTGAACTGTTGTCAGAGACCGTTCGTACACCGAGATACATCGTCTCAAAAGAAAGAAGGAAGAAGAAGAAAGAAGAAAGAAGAAAGAAGGACAATTGGCCATTTTTTTACCCTTTTTTTGCTCTCTTTTGACATTTTAACCGACGTTCTGACACTCGCTGGATTCGTAAGACGCTTCTTTGTAAGAATATGTGCTTTTTGAAACTTATAAGTTGATTTTAGTTGAGATTTGGATAGTTTTGTTTTGTAGGCGTATATAGGCGTGTACGGGCCATCCCTATATAGAGAGTGCTACCGCCTCTCTGATTACTAAGTTTATTGTCGAGGCAAACCGGTTTCGTATTAAAATTCACGCAATACAGAACAGACGGAAAACAATTGTTGATAGTCTGTTTAAGTTGGTTAAGGAAAAGAACACATTTTCCCTAACTCATGGTAACTTAAGATATACAGAGCAATTTGAAGTGCTAAAATGCTTATATTTTAATAAAATTTGTTAGTTTTGTAATTTAATACATTTATCAATTAAAAATTGTTGGTAGCCGTTGTCGACAAGGATTTCCTTAATTTGAGTAATTTCAGTATAGAGCCGACAAGGAGGTACAAATAACCAAGGCCATATGTACTAACGTAAGAATCAATGTCAACTTTAGGTTTAAAAAACAACATTTAGTATATAGACCTGTAAAGGAAGGTTTTCTATATATAGAAGTAGGATCCCCCCTCTGGACCTTTCAATAAGCACGTCAAAGAACGGGAGATAGTTGTCCTTTATCATCTCTATAGTAAAAGACAAAGTGTGATGTAAGGAATTTAGACGTTTACAGAATTCTAAAGCCAGGTCCTGGGAAAGAGAAACCGCAAACATGTCATCTACATCACAAAAAGGTTAAGCAGAAATATTATGTTGTGATTAGAAAACGAAAATGTCGGCAAGTATAACATCTGAGGAGTGCTCATGTAAACCCCATCAATTTGTTGGTACATCACGTTGTCGAAACTTATCTCGACGGATTCCGTGCAAAGAGAAAATAGCTCAATAAAATATTACTCGAATCGCAGCAAAAGTAATGGTCTCATCAATAGTAAATAAACTTGAAATATCAAATGAGGAAGAGAAAGAATCACTTCGATTGAGAGTAGTATCCTTTATGATTTTGGAGAAAGAAAAAGAATCAAAATCGAAATAAGTAGAATAGAATATACGCAATGGTAAAAGTAACTCAGTGAGCCATTGGATGAGGCCATGTGTTGCGGAACAAACCATAGATAAAATGGATCTACAGGTTACATTATCTTTATGAGTTTTAGGGAAACAATAAAGTCGAGGTCTCAAGGATTCAGTCAGTCGTATTTTCTAATAAATCTCTTTGGAGAGATAATTCTTCTTAAATAAGGACAATCAATTTTGCAATTTGCTTTCAATATTTAATGTATTATCACACGAGTCGCACAAGCCGAGTTTGAGAAATTTACTAGTGTCGTCTAAAATATTTTACATTTTATTAATATTAAAATCGACTTCGGAGGCACCTTTATCAACTCTGGGGAAATAAATAGTTATCTTTTTCTTTAGATTAATACAGTATAAAAAAAAAGATTTTTTCAAGACAAAACTCCTTGAGTAAGTCAACAAATTGCTATAAGATGTGTAATACTAAACAAAATAGCTTTCATAGCTGTGAAGTATCAGAGAAAAAAGGGTATGATTTTTTTTTTTACTCAGAAAGCAAAATTTTAAATTCCGCAAGAACCTCAATATCATTAATGCATTTAGGAGGAACAAAAATTTAAACATTTAGAGAGAACAAGATTCGCAGAATCAGACAGGATCACGTTGGAGAAATTGAAAATGTGTTTATCAAGGTTGATGTTGTCCGGACCAAATCTATTCTTAATTAGTTACGACAAATGTTCGGTGTATTTCTGATTAGATGATTTCGTGTTAACCTCATAATAAATAGCTAGGAGACGAGAAAAAACGAAAGAAATCAAACGATTCAAAGATAATAATTGACTCCATTTTTTAACTTATATATATATATATATATATATATATATATATATAATACACACACACATATATATACATATATATATATATATATATTATTTAATAAAATTAATTGCATCTGTGTGTGATAGAAAGGTGAGTTTCATATGGATTCCTAAGCGACTAGGATCGATTTTTATGAAATCTGACACAATGTGCCTGACTGTGGTTTTAGATAGGTTTGTATAAAAAATTCTTCGATAAATATCAATGATCGATAATATAAATATACGAGGATATGGGAACAGAGGTTTTGACCAAATGTAACCCGTTATACAGCTTTTACCAAAAGTGCATTTTAGAAGTTTATTTTCACACACGCAGAAAGAACCTGTATAGAAAATAAGCAGCAGAATTATGTACATGGCATAGGCAGGTTAGAAACAAATGTTTTTGTTTAAAACATAATTGAAAGATAATAATGGCCTCGTTTTTTTTAACTTAAGATTTAAGTCATTATTATCGCATAAGCACAAGAGTTCAAGCATATAAAATCAACAGTAAGCTCCTTGATGTCAGATGTGCATTTTTGCATTTTAAATATTAATTCAAACCTTTATATATATATATATATATATATATATATATATATATATATATATATAAATACACAGTAAATATTCTACAGTGCAATGTAGATTAAACTGTATTGTAGACTATAGTACTATCGCTTCCCCGGGAAGGCTTCCTGGTTGAGGAACGTCGTCGGAACGCAATTAGCTCCCCGGGGATAAATGATATTCAACGATATCTAACGATAGGCACATGTGTGAAACATCAACAAAAACGGGTCGATATGTCGTCGGCTATAACTGCTGGCATGGGTCGTTTCGTGTGTGTTCATTGCGTCGTTACAGGCATCTCCCCATCGTCAGCATTAATGGCATGCTGAAATCGAACGCTTGCACAGAAATAGCAAACAAATTCATTTTTATAAAAATATATATATAATTTATTTAAGATTTTACAATGAGGAGCATATTTTTATAAAACCAGCTGAAATCAGACGCATACTATGTCGCGTCTGCTGACCCATAAAGGCAAGCGTCAACTGTTTAAAGCAATGAAATTATATTTAATTCTCTCTTCCTTCATTGAAAGATAGAGAAGGGGGGTGACAGAGAGAAATAGAGAAAGAAAGAGAGAGAGATGCGTTTTACGCAATGTTTTATTTTTTCAACTTCAGATATCTTCGTGTAAGTCTGACATTTCTTGAACGATCTGAGACTGTTAAAAGTTTCTTAACACCTCTCATTCAAACCTAGCTGACATGCTCTAACATCCCCAAACCCACAAAACACCTGCATGAAACGTGTTTAACTTCATCACAAAGTCAGGCATAAGGTTAGAAGCTATATATATATATATATATATATATATATATATATATATATATATATATATATATATGATTTATTTATGTAGAAACGCCCAACTCCCTCAGAATGGCTACGTTATTGTGCCACAGACTAAGTCACTGCGAGAAGTCATGTACAGCTTTTTCCATGTGGAGCGAGTTGAGTCGCCAACAAGAGTAAGCAAATTAAAATATGGTAGTGGTAAAAATTAGTTGATCATCATCCAATTAGTGATGGGACGATTCCGAATTTGTTTCCAATTTCGATACAAGTACCGATTCCGATTCTAATTCTTTATAAAGCTTTTAATATTTAACTATGAAATGGCTGTTTTCCAACTACCGTAAAAATACATGTTAAGTGTGCATATATTTTCTCAAACGTAAAAATACATATGTAAAAGGTTGACATACCGATTTTAATTTTATTGGTCGTTTAAAATCAATAAATACATGCTAATAGATTATTACTACAGGCATTGGAAGATTTCTTTTAAACAAAATCAAATAAAAAGGTAATTAAACGAATCGTTTTTGACATCAGAAAAAAGGCTAATTTTGTTTTCGATTTTCAATACCGATTCCGATACCACCAAAAATCACGTTTTTTCCGATTCCGATTCTGATTAATCGTCCGAAGGCTACATTTAACCACAGGCAATGTCGGGCCTCCTTACTAGTTGAACTACAAAACGCCGAAAAGCTAAGACATTTCCAGCATCGTTGTCACGTATACCCTGACGTAAATTTTTGTAGATTAATTTCTGGATCTAACTTTACTTGATATTCTCTATTACTTACGATATTCTTTGACGTTCAGCAACTAATGCAGCAATAGCGTGTTTATACAACAAGGTAGAATAATGAAATTGTCACTCAAGAAAAGACAACATGATTCCATTTCCGTTTGATGAAAACCAGTTTTCTTTTTGTTTCAGACCACCTACTAAGTTTCCACTGGTGTACAAATCTCAAGAGAGATAGGAACATTCTATCAGATCTTAAAGTGGCAATGTTAAACGAACGAGATTGGCGATGCTCTTTACCGATCCAAATTATGATAACTGGGTCATTACCATCACTCTCAAAATGCAAGTCTGGAGGTTAAACGCTTGAGGTAACAACGAACGAAGTTCCCGGCCGCAGTTAGGGTCTTTGGCATGGTTCTAAGTAAGATCAACATCATGCCACCTCACATTTTCGAAGTCGGCTTAAAAGTCAACACTTGTGTATATGGATGTGCTGAAAAGTATATGGTGAAACCCTGGTGCTATCAGGTAGCCGCTGGCAGATCCTTAGTGTGGCAGCAGGACTCAGCCACAAGTCCATGAACACTCAGGCTTGGCTTCAGGCGTGTTACAACTTTGTACCCTTCTCTTACTGGACCCTGCTCACCCTGATCTGAACTCGCTGGAGTACTTTGTCTTGGGCAAGACGCAGATAACAAACATGACCTCGGACAACATTAAAGCCAGCCTTATCGCCGACATAGGTCGAGGATTCGCCCAGATTCCGTCAGCACTTGTAAAAAAAGCATGCTCCCAGTGCCGGACCTGTATCGAGTAGGTGATTGAGACTAAAGGTAGCTACATTGAATAGATGTCAGAGCTACTGCATAATCAAGTTACTTAAATTGATGAATAAAAAACAGTTTTAATATGATGCTGTAGTCTTTTCTCTTTAGAGAGACAATTTTATCGTTCCACCCTATATATATATATATATATATATATATATATATATATATATATATATATATATATATATAATATAAAGCTGAACGTCTGTGTATGTGTGTGTGTCTGGTCACGAATAGACTCCTGTATAGTTGACTATTTAAAAAAAAACTATAATGATAGAAGATGCATCGAGGATCAGGAATGGTATGTTTGATCTGGCAGGACGGTGGTTCAAAAACTTGTGGGATCTGCGTTTGCGCCTGACCTCTAAAGTATGGAAATAAAAAATGAAAAAAAAACGTTTACAAGACTTTTTTATATAGATGCACATAAGAATACTTTGATAAGTATGTTTCAACTTAAATAGGGATGGTATAATAAAATTGTGGGGACTGCGTTCGCGCCTGTACTCCATGGAAATATGGCGCACACTTTAAAAAAGACTTTTCATATCTATTTGCATAAGTAATCTTTGATAATTATGTTTCAGTTTGAAGAAATATGGTATAATAAAATTATCGGGTGTTCGTCCGCGCCAAACCTCCATAGAATGTAAATATGTCACAAAGTTTAACAAGGTTTTTTAAAAGGGGTGAGGATCCACAATAACACCTTAACTTTAATCTTAATTCACGTTAGCTTTTATTTATTTTTTGAGTTGAATAATATTGTGTCGAATAAATTCACCTCATAAATTCACGTTCGTATTAAAGTGAAAGCTAAAAAAAAAAGAAGTCGGAACTTTAGACAATTCTCGACACAAATTTTGTATAACTCTGTTTTTCCTTCTCCACTTGCACGTGACACTCTTTCGAAAATAGATAAATAGATAAATAAAAACAAATAAGAACGTTACTTGTTATCGTGTCAAAAGAAGGAAGAAATCCTGCTCACGTGATTACGTGTCTTTTTAAGAACATTTACATAACCTTTTTATTTTTATTTATATATCTGTTTATTTTTTTTTCAGTATACTAGAAGGAATTCAGTTGATTACAACCCTTTCTGCGCGTTCTTTACATTACAATAGTACAAACCTGAATCTGATGGTGCAATAGTACATCGTTCAATACTGTAAACTAAAACTAAGCTGTTCTGCTTCAAAAGGGCGCCATTTTCTTCTTAAACATATTTATATCGATTCTTTGCTTTAAAAAAACTAAACTAATTACGTGTTTACTATTTTGATATCCCATTTTGGTGTTTTCGATAATGTTATTAAAGTAAGCAAAGCTTCGTTATTTTCAAAACTGTTTTTGTTTCTTTGTTTTTCGATATTTAGTCGATATTATTTAGTAATAGTGTTTAGCAGAAAAGCCAACAAACGACTACCCGAAGAAATAAATGCTACCATAGTCAATAAAAGTTCTGTTCATGTTTTTTTTGTTTTGAAATAGTTTTTAATGCTCTTTACTTGAAATAATTTCAGCGAACCGAAATTAAAACGGAATTTGAAGTAAAAACTACTTAAATTAATTTTTATATAAACTACACATGCCATAATCGAATATTCCTCAAGTATAAAAGAACGGACAATTAAATTATGTTTATAAATATTCCTTACGTTGACGGAACTCCCTTAAATTGTTAACACAAAATGCTCAGGTAACCCTCCTTAAAATTGAAAACGGGGCTCTCCATTTCAAGGTCGCTGCCATTTTGATTTTTTTTAAACCGGTTCGTGAATTAAAAAACATATACTTAAAAATACAAACCAATGAACTTTTCTAACATAAAAGTAACTTTTATTGAATATGGTAAAATTTATTTCTTGTATATTCATATTATTATATATATATATAACATGTTCTCTTTGTAAGGAAACATCATTTTGTTTGTCACTCTTGGCTCCGAATGGAAACAAAGTTGATATAAAAATATATATTTTGCGCGGAAATTATCTTTATTTATCATATTTTGCTTAGGGTAAAATTTTTGAGTATCAAACGCTATCTCTTTACAACACCTTCCTTTTCATAACCTATTATACTTTCATCAATCACAATCCATTTTCTGTAGGCTGTTTTTGAATTCAGTCCAGGACGGGTGTATATATATATATATATATATATATATATATATATATATATATATATATATATATATATATATATATATATATATATATATCCCTGTATGGTATCTAGTCTTTTATTCAACATTTCCTCTTTAGAATTCTAAAAATTCTAAATTCTTAGAAAGCTTCTAATAAACATAGATTGCACCTTTTTGATTTCCCATGGCTATAATTCCATCTGTCCACTTCTGACCATTTTAATTCAACATCTTCATTATTTATATTAAGTTCCCTAACCCAATCACCTAATGCAGTTGTATTCCTCTTTTTGTCACTCTTTATGATAATTCTTGTACCCTCCCATCTGTTATCGTTAGCGTCAACTCTATTGATTTCTATCTCAAGTTTCTTTTTAAAGGATACTACGTGGTTTCGGGACCTGTCCTTAAACACAGTTCCCGTGGACCCGAGATATATCTTCTTAGTATTGTCGGTTTTTATCTCGCATTTATACACTATTGCCGAGGTTAGACATTTCCTACCCAACGGACAATTCCCAGGTATTCTTTAATTACATTTTCTGTCTAAGATACTTTCATTTGATGCTAATTCGTTATTATTTCTTATTTTGCCGATTTTTTCTGTTGTTGGAGCTGATTATAGTGTTAGTTAAGTTTCAAGACGTTGCTATCACGCATTAAATGAAACTGAGGTATAGCTTTTTACAACAATGAGGATCCTCAGATGCTAGGATTAAACTTTTATGTAGATTTAAAAAGCTGGGTATGATATGATCTAAATGAAGCATCCAAATCTAACATGCAAATATTGTTTCTATTATTCTAAACTGGGTAAGAAACATAAATAAAGCTCATCTAAAATCGGTGATCATTTTTTGTATTCAGCTGTAGCAGTATTGATGGTGAAGCAAGTGATACCCTCTTCAAATCAATAAAACAACTTAACAATAAACTAGCAATATTTATTTAAAAATTAAATTAGCAATTAAGGGACTGGAAATTAATTGATTTTATCATCTGGCATCTTAAGTTTGTAGAATCCATGCTGGTTTATTTATTTACTGACTTTATTCTTTGTTCTAAATGTTTTAACCATAAATGCAGAGGTAGACATCTTCCGATTGGAGTGAAATGCATTTGTAGCTATTGGGTGGTTTTGCTGTCAGAATAATAATTAGAGGATATATACCATTTTGTTTAGATACCCAAGAATACAACACACAGATTATAATTCTGACTTTGAAGACATGAGCAACCTAAGTGGTTAGTGGATTAATAACATACGTTGTTATAACCCATGGGGGGAAATAAACAGTTTTTTAAGATTAAAAACATAATTTATATATTTAATTTGTTAAATAAGCTATCGTAGCACGTTCTGGATGTTTGATTAAATTAATTATTAAATCATAGACGCTCTCTAGTAATCACTAGACCGAAAACATTAAAACGGCCTGAATTATATCCCTTAGCTGTTATCGGTAATTAAATTGACTCTTTTCCAACAGAATTAACTATTAGCAATTAACAACATAATTGGATTATCTCCATTCGTTATTGTTTTTTAGTAACAATATGAAAACATATTTAATTAGAATGATAATGAATTTTACAACATTAAGTAATGATAAATAGATTAGAATCCTTAAATCGAAATGATGTATAAGGATTTATATATGCAATGCAGTTATTTCTGTATTCTCATATTAAATTAAACATTACACCTAAAATGGTCTTAAATCTAAGTACACAAATAACGAAAATTGGTAAACATTACTTGCCACTAAAAAGAAACTAAAATAAAGTGTAACGTTAATGCAAGGTTGTTATGGCAAGAGTGTTTTTATTCATAAAGTCTGAAGAAATGTTGGTTTTGGAAAATTTGCAAATGATGTAATGTTTGAAATTGTCGACCGCGCATGGTAACAATTGTAACGTAAAATGAAATACACTTTTTGTTGCCATCAACACCTTTTTTGAATGTCTTGATTTTGTTTACACAGTATATATATATATATATATATATATATATATATATATATATATATATATACATATATATACATATATATATATTTATATATATGTACGTGCGTGTGGGGTGTATACATATATGTATATATATGTATGTGTGTATACATATATGTATACATATACAAGTGTGTGTGTACATATGCATATATATGCATATATATAGGCTGGACAATAAAATTGTCTATATATATATATATGCATGCCTTAGAAGATATAGGCAGATGATATACACCTTTGCATTTCTAGAGTATTAGATATGGGAAATATGTAAATAAAAACAGGAGAGAATCCCTAATTCCATGCAGGAAATTCTTAAAAAGAAACTAAAGCTCTAATGAAAACCACCATTTCTGTTTTTAAAATAAAAAAAATAATTATCAAACAAAAAGTATTTTTAGGGAATAAGCATCCAAAATATTTCTATTACCAGATGCGATATACAGGACAGACAAATGACGTTTATGGTATGAGTCTAATATTGATATAATCGATACTAAATTATGTAAGCATCCCCCCACAGCAAGTATAAAAAATAAATCCCAATGTATTTAGTTTTATATTAAAATAAAGGGTTTGATAATATAAATTAAACTAATATGTGTATTAATCCAAGTATCATGCAATTACTGCTAAATGCATGAAAGATAAAGCAACAATATCCAATAGTTACATATAAACAGAGGCATGCCGCACGACATAAGATTTTGTATTATACAAAAATGTACAGACTATCAATAAAATTATCACATTATTATAGCTATTACAATATGTGAACATAATTTGTAGCCTTTATACAATATCAATATTCAATTAAAGGTACTTTAAAGATAACAAAAGATTCAAATATGAGAAAACTTATAAAAGTTCCGCAATATAGAGAGCATGCATGTCTATATTACACTAAGTATGTTAAAGCAGTAAATAAAGCACTAGATACTTTTTTTATAACTATGAGAAAAACATAAATAATTTCAGTCTTAATTTGGTAGAATAATATATTGGGTTTCGTAAATAAAATGTAGCCTGAACATGTTGCATTACAATGGCAATTGCATTTATATTACCCTTTAAGTAAAACTATATCTAAAGTATTTTAAATAATTGTAAATCAAACAAGTAAGCATGCATAGTCCCCCGTGACTGCACAATGAAGGAGGCATAAAAATATTACGAAGGTAAGCATTTGCTCCCCACTCTTTTAATCACCAAAAGTCCCCAAGGGACGTCAAATCTTGGTGAAAATGAAAAAAAAATGCAGTTTTAGGCCTTAACATATGTAAACGTGAATTCTGTACCATGCGAAGAAAAAAAAACGAAAAGAAATTATTAAGTTCATCATTTTTGCTCCCTTAATTAAGCCCAAAAAGTTTCCAAGGTCTAACATATTAAAATCTAATTTCATCACTATGCAAAACTGCTACATAGACATACACTGAATATTTGGGACAAATATAATGAATAGTTCCGATAATGGAGTGTTTTTATTAGGCCTAAAAAGCCCCTGGGGCACACCCCAGAGTTATCGCGAAGTATAGACAAACAAAATTATACAGAAATCAGTTAGTTACAATTTTTCAGAAAGTTTTCTAAAAAATCCAAGGAAAATCCGTTCTGTTACTTTTTTACTCATATCATGTTTAAAATTTGTGCAAAATTTAAAAAAAATTCCAAGGCGTAGTTAATGAGGAATGTGGGCACAGACGACGGATGAACGGACAAATGGAAGAACGGACGAACGGACAAGAGTTAACTTGCAGGTTCACCCTCTTTTGGACTTGGGACGAATAATTAATTTCCACAGGAAAAAAATATCTACAGTATCTGTTTTTGGTTGCAAAAAATACGTATTCAGAAAATAAAAATAGAAGCAAAATGCATAGTAATTCAGTTCTTTGCAAAAAGAATAATAAAGAAGGAACTGATTTAATACTTATGTTCTAGCTTTCTACGCTTTCCAAATTCTAAAAAAAAATCATTGTATAAAAACAACTGTGAGACTAGTGTTTCCACAGGTGGTTTAAAAATACTAATAAGCCATCTTATTCAAGAGAGCGATGTTCTAATATTACTTCAAACTATTAACATCTTACTTGGTTTAGTCTTTGCAGCTTTTGGAGCAAACATTTATCTACATATTATGTATATAGAGAGGGTGGCCCCAGAAAAACAAAAGCTAAATGGAAGCCATCAAGAACATATGCTGCAGAACGGAGAAAATAGTCCAAACACCCTTGTGTTTTGATGTGATGTTTTGAATATAATAAACTAGTTATGATCAAAGTTTCATTTCATTCGGACAAAACACTAACAAACGGGGCCTAATTAGAGTTGGGGCCCGTTTTTGGTGACCCTATATATATATATATATATATATATATATATATATATATATATATATATATATATTTATATATATACATATATATATAAATATATATATATATATGTATATATATATATGTGTTTGTGTGTTTGAGATCATTAATAAAAATGATATATATTGAACATGTAATTATTATGATTTTGGATTTAACGACGATCTCATATATATATATATATATAAATGGTAACGAGGAGTTTTGAAAAAATAAACATCGGATGTATGCAAAAGTGTTAAAATTAAATTGTAAACATAGAATACAAGCTACATTTCTGGATATAGATATACATTTACTCAAAAACATTTCTCCCTATTTCAAATATTTCGTATGGTACATATAAATAGTACATGCCTCTTATATATTATGGAAGCATTATGTCTGAAGGCTTAAGAATCGTTCGAACTACTCAAAGAATAATGGATTTTAAACCCTCAGTCTCTACCACAGTAATATGAATGCTTAAACAACGTAGAGATAAAAATAAAATATGTAAACAGTTAAATAACATATTCATTCGTTATATTGTCGAGTTTAAAAAGCATAAAACTAATAAAAGTAAATTAATAGAGGAAAACCACATCTACATTATTCATGTACAAAAAAAAACAACTCTTGATTAGATTATTTGAACATTTGTATATTTTTAAATAAGCTAATAAATATAAAGAGATTATAAGCTACTAAAAATGTAAACATATAAATAGAGTATTAATAGCAAATAGGGCTTGAGCAGTATGTGTAGTGGATTCGTTTGAATTATATAAATACAGTAGATTTGTAAAAAAAAATTACATAATGAACTGTTTTATTTAGACAATGAGGAATGACGCAAGTAAGAAGGAAGTTGTTTTTCATAACATGCATAGGTTAGCCTAGCGAAAACATAGCACCATTATCCGAAAAAAAAATTTATTTAGGGAAGAGATGTTGATCAATATAGTTTTTTTTTTAATTTCGTAAAACCTTTTTAATGGAAAACAACTTATGATCTCTGAAAAAAGAAGGAGTGTATTTAGTTAGAGAAAATATGCTTGCTCAGTGACTACAGAAAATTTAATGACATACAAACAAAACAATTTTCCAACGAAGGACTTAAAATTAAATTTCTATTAAAACTCATGCAAGATAATATATATATATATATATATATATATATATATATATATACTAGCAGTTAAGCCCGGCTATGCTTGGAATCTATGTACTGTTCATAACTTTATGTGCATGTATATGTATATATATATATATATATATATATATATATATATATATATATATATATATGTATATATGCAATATACTGAGTTCGTGTAATTCAGTAAATTTTCATATAATATTAGGTTTAAAGCCAAAAATGGTTGACTTAAGGATTAAATGGGCTTTTAACCACAGCCAAGGTAAATGTTTCTCGCATGCCTTTCCCGATAGGGATCCCCCCCCGACTTTTTTCTTTCTATTCAAAAAATGCTAGATTGCCGAACGTGTGTTTATTCATAAAGTCGGAAGAAATGCTGGTTTTTGAAAATTTTCAACCGATATAATACTTGAAATTGTCGAACTAGATATTGAAACAATTGTAACGTAAGATGAAATTCACTTTTTGTTGCCATCAACACCTTGTCTTGAAGTTTTGTATTTTGCACACACAATATATGTATATATATATATACATATATATATATATATATATATTAAAAGCTTGGATTCTAGGTATGCTACATGCAAAAATTTCAAGTGTTTAGACTTAAAATTGGCAGAGGAGTTTAGTAGGGTCTGCAAAGATCAACTCTTTCAACTTTGACATCTTGGCAGCCATATATTCGCCCCAAAACTGATTAAAAAGCTTGCTGCATGTCTGAATACCTTTATGTAAATGTTTAGACCCAAAATTGGCTGAATAGTTTGCTAGATACCGCAAAGGTAAAATCTTTTCAAACCTTCATCCCTTTGCAACAAAATTTTCGTCCAAAAACCGATTAAACAACTTCCCTTATGTATTAGCACACCTCATGTATAATATCAAATGTTTAGACCAAAAATTTGCTGCGTAATTTGGAAGGGACCGCAGAGGTCAAATTTTTCAAAACGTTGACCCTAGTTTTGACCTCTTAACATTTATTGTTTTGGGTGCAAGTCCAAAAGAAAAGTTTGATCCATATCCAAGGAATCTACATTTAAAATGTCAAGTGTTTAGACCCAAAATTGATTGTTTTACAGTCAAATTTGTGGCTGACAATTGATTAAAATTTTTTTCCAAATCTCAAATCCCCTTATGTCAAATCTTAGTCTTTAGACAGGGTAGTTTTGTAGGGAAAATTTACACACAGACAAACACACACCATTTTTTTTAGCTATGTAGATATTAGTTACTACCTAAAGCAAATTTTATTGTTTTAAAATTTCTGTTTAATATAGGACTTATTATATCAGAAATAACAACTAGAAGCGATAAGTACTACTTGTCATAGACATGTATTTGGCGGAAGAAAGAGAATATTTGTACACAGAGACACAACTCCCGAAAATAAAGCATCTATTTATTTTATGTATTGGTTTAATCTATTGATTTTATGTAGCCACATCTACAAAATCCAAATTATACCTAATTCGTCAAAATAAAAACACACAGGGAAATAAAAGCATTCGGAGCTAAGGTGAAATATGTATAATCGACGTGAGTGTACAAACACTGTGATATAAAGTGGCTTAAATTTAGATCGAAAACATCTTCTAGAACGCGTGCTTAATAGATCAACGTTCCTGAAACGTCGTACCTTACTCTCTCTCTCTCTCTTCCTCTCTTTCACTTTCTTCACACTTTCGCCTCCACATAACAATGAAAATATATTATAACATTTGTCAACATTAATCAATGACTGTTGTAATTTTTTAAGCACTGCCAAAATCAAACACTAGATTCAATGTACAGAGCGTGTTACGTCTTCGGATTGAAAGGTACAAGCCATGATTGTTTAGAGCTATTTGTAATCTTATCCTATCATTCACATGAAAAACGATCTTCTCTTTAATTTACACAACAACTAGAAAATTTGTTGCTGTTTATGCAGTTAACAATAGTATTTGGATTCATCTTTTTCACAATTTCAATGCAACAATGTTATTTGTGTTTGCCTTTTCGTATTTTTTCAAATACTCATCATCAATGATTTAAAATATCTCCAGCTGCCAACGTGAATTTCTCAATTCCCCATATTCGTTTTATTGAATGATAAGAATGCATTTGGTAATATCAGTTAAACCGTGCTTAACAATCAGGGATAGCCTTGAAAAATGATGTTGGATTTTTTCTTCGAACATTTAAAAGGTTTAAATTCCTTTTACAGAATGTGCAGAATTCCATTTAGAATTCATAATTATTTCTCCGAACAGTTTTGAATAAAAATTCAAATCTTAAGTGCAACTACATTTTATTAAGGTCTGCTCGTGTATCGCGCTTACATTTTCTTTGTTTAATGTCAATACTGAATGGGCATATCTTATTTAATAGTTGTCATATAATTCACATATATATACTTATATATATATATATATATATATATATATCGAGAGAGAGAGAGAGAGAGAGAGAGAGAGATTGGTTATAGCTGTTTTTTCAAAAGATAAATAAGGTTAATATTGGCTCCGCCTTGAAACTCATTTTTTTATTTACTTAGAAAGTCGCCCTTTAATTTTGGACGTATATAACATTTTTTATTTATATATTATTTTAAAAAAAAAAATCTACGTCCACGCGTGTTTCGTGGTAATTACCTCTCGTCAGCGTAGCTCAACTGTTTCTAGGGATCGAACCTAAGACCATGTTTACCAAAGTTCGGTACCTTAACCGTTAGGCCACGAACACTAGATGACTTTACTGTTTATTTTTATTGCTTTAGTGTTTATTTTTATCGCTTATAAATTTAGATTTGTTATTGTTGTTTTTTCAAACGATAAATACGATTAATATCGAAACTATTTTTTTTTTTTTTGTAAACACGGCCTGACGTTTGATCTCTGGAAACAGTTGAGCTACGCTGACGAGAGGTAATTACCTAGAAACACGCGTGTACGTAGATTACTGTTTTAAAAATAATAAATAAATAAATATATATATATATATCTGTCTGTCCGTAAGTTGTAATTAAAAGTGGATGTTATATATATATATATATATATATGTATGTATGTATGTATATATAAACTATTTATCGCACACGTGACGCGGTTAAAAAGAAACAAATAGCGACACGACGACTGAGCAAGCACAAATGTGAGAAAGGAAGAACACGGGCACCAGTGACAATGTTTCAAAATTAAGTTGATTATAAACGTTTAAACTATGGTAGAAGGATGAGATAATCAAAAATAAAACAAATAAGTTACAAGGGTGTGGAAGGGATATCTTAACGTATGAACTGAGGAAAAGCCTTCGGAATGGGGTCTAACAATGTAATTAGAAATTTACGCAATACTACGAGGGAAAATAAAACCTTTAGCCCGGGAAAAAGAGGAACCCAAGTTTTTACACTCATATCTTTTTCTTTTCTTTTTTCTCTTGTTGTTTCTTTTTCATGTACGTTTGCACAACTTGGTAGCGATGTAGCCAGTTCGAAATAATTCCGTTTGGTTGGGAAACAAAGTTCGAATAGTAAATTCACAGGTTTTCACAACTCGCCAGCGATGTATTCAGGGAGTGAGAGAATCCATATGTGGGGAAAGAAAGTTTTTAATAACAAATTCGCGTTTTCTTTTCTTATCGTCCACGTTTCATATACCTGTCTCTCTCAGGAGGGAGAGAAGTGGCGCTGTTCGCGTTTTGTATATCCGTACCTCTCGCGTGAGGGGAAGAAGTCGTTTTGTCCGCGTTTCATATATCTATACCTCTCGCATGAGGGGAAGAAGTGGCCCCCTCCTCTCACGAGGAGAGTGACTTCTTGTTGGCCGGCGTCGAAGCCGAAAAGAGACTGAATTCAGCCAGCATCCAGGTCTTAAAGAAATGTGGGGAGGGGAGGCAGTGCCATTTCCGGCCCCCTTCCCTCTTCTCTGCTTCATATTATTGACAAAAAATAGATTTGACGAAATCTTTGCCCTCGCTGCTTGAGTGACAAACTATCTCTAGCTGATAAAATATCAGCTGGTTGAATCCGTTGCTTTTCCAGACCGGGTTACAATGTCGTCGTCCTTCTCTCAGACTGACTTTGATTTTAAGTTTTAAAGGAGGAATAGATTAGTAGATCTTCGCTCACTTCAAAACAAATACTATTGTTTAGCTTATTGCCAGTGAATGGGGAGAAAATGTATGACGTCGAGGTGGGCATTTGTAACCATATATATTATTCATGTTAACCCTTTACACAATATATTGCCACTTGGACGTAAGGAGTTACCATTTGAGCCCATGTCTAGGAAAGATTAACAAGATATTTGTTTATGTTACATTTCAACTTCTGCATATCAGTACAGCCAGGGAAGCAGGCAGCAGGAAAGGATTTCCATTGCCTAGCTGATTGATGGAAAAATATTAGAATAGAAAGATTTCTGGAATTTAGGGACATCAGAAGTGAAGGGGTGAGATCTTATTGCTAAGCGGGTTTGCAAGGTATATATACCTCGAGTGACACCAGTTCATCTGAAAACATTTCATTAAAATATTTGAAAAACAGGCACAGTGATGCAACATTGCGGCGTTGAGACATGGAGCTTGAGCTTAGTTAATAAAGTGGGGCCGATTAGATTGACACCTCTTTTTTGGACCCTATCTAAGGGAGACAGAGATTGGTGGTAGATGCACCAGCCCAGATGTGACAACAATACTCCATGCATGGACGAATGGTGGGCTTGTAGAGGTACAGGATACTCCCTGGTGTTAGTAGGCTTCTAGCTCAATAGAGGAAACCCACCTACTTTGCAGCACCCTTTGCAATGTCCTCAATGTATTGTTCCAGTTCGTATTGCACAAATGTTAGGCCTAGTAGTTCGAAGGTACACTTTTCAGATAGGGTGTTGCTTGTCATATGTATAGGCGGTTGGGGAGGCGTCTTGTAATTGTTAGAGGAGGGCAGCTTAGTTTTACGAGCATTAAATGTTACCATCCATTTGCGGCCCTATTCCATTTGCGGCCCTATTCTATTCGCGGCCCTATTGCATTTGCGGCCATTTTTATTCTGGATGTCATTTTCTAAGAATTCTGTGATTGGCA
The DNA here is from genome assembly GCF_053919585.1 of Euprymna scolopes. Classification (NCBI taxonomy): domain Eukaryota; kingdom Metazoa; phylum Mollusca; class Cephalopoda; order Sepiida; family Sepiolidae; genus Euprymna; species Euprymna scolopes. The sequence goes on along the minus strand of NC_136499.1, from coordinate 93,593,689 downwards.
TCAGCAAATATTTCTCTACACAATATTATCAGGGAGGTCGTTTATGAATATTAGGGATAATAATGGCCCAAGGATCGACTCCTGAGGCACTCCCGCATTAATGTTATGCTGCTTGGTTGTACGGCTGTCAATGACAACCTATATGCTTCTCTTGTCTAAGAATGATCTAATTATATTTAGTATACGTCCAACTATACCGTACAATTTAATTTTCATTAGCAGCCCTTTGTGCAACACTTTGTGAAAGGCCTTGGATTTATAAAGGGTTAAAACCCTGGTTTCGCGCGATTTATCCAGTACATCGTAGATGCGTTCCGATATGACTGTTAAAATATCTGCAGTAGAACGACATTGCCTGAATCCATACTGTTAGTCAGATTTGCTTTTGCGAGGGGGTACTTGTACTTGATTAATTAAGGTCTCAAATATTATAGTGAAGAGGAGGAGAAGACTAATGGGGCGATAATTGAGAGGGTCTGTTCTATTACCGGAATTATTGCACACTGGTACCAAAGAGGCCCTCTTCCAGCTATTAGGGAAGCAAGATTCAGCAGGGCATTTATTGTAGAGCTTGGAAGGTATGGGAGCTAGCTCGGCTGAACATTTCTTAATTAGTATAGCAGGGATGAGATCAGGCCCACACGCCTTTGAGGTGTCTAATTTTTTTATGATATCGCGGACATGAGAGGGATGATTTTATACATCATCTAATATAGGTTCAGTCCGCATAGGTAAACTTGGGATGGAGTTGTTCGTTTGCTCTAAGGTAGAGTTGGTGGCGTTCCGCGTTCTCCATTGCCGTGCATTCAACGTTCTGGCTGTTGCTCAGTGGAAGAATTACTGATTGCCCTTTATTCACTACACTATTATAGATTTTCCAGAAATCACGAGTTTTTATATTTTGCGATCCCATGCGTTCTCTGATTATTTCAACATGCTTTCTTTTGGCCGCTGTTATTTCACTTTTACAATGATTTCTAGCATCTACGAATGTTTGCATATTTGCATTTGACTCTTGACGTACAAACCAGCAAAGAAATGGTAGCAGCACAATGTGCAGTAAACTATGGGGGTGAGTTGAGCTTTAGTGTGGACACATGTGCTTCGAATGCCCGCTTCGCACCATTCAATTGTCTCATTGACACACTGTTCAGCAGGAAGTGAGAAGATACTGGTCTATAGGGATCTCGGATGTGTTCTCTAATGGCTTCCCAGTCAGTCCTGTTTTAGTACATTGTTTCGAGCAATGGTTCCACACCTTGAGGTTGGGATTTAAATGTGATGTCAACTTATACTACTAGGTGATCTGCGTTTTCAAGTACACTGTGGGCATTAGTCACACAGTCCTCAGGTACTCTTGTGTGAAATAGGCCTAGAAGTAAAGCTTGCTTAGGTTCACAATCTGCTAGGCGGGAACATTGATGTCTGTGGGAGGAAATGTGCTATAGAGAAGCTATTAGTAGAGCGTGTAGCTGCATCTTTGTAACCTGCGAAACCAATCCAATTTTTATGGTGAACACTAAAATCACTAAACACATGTGTTTGGGCGTTAGTATCTAAGGAGAGTGCTGCATATATACTGTCAGACGCGTGATCGATTAGGGTCGACTCCTTACTTGAGCGAGAACGGTGGAGAAAATATAAGTACATAAGGCAGTGAGAAATGTTTAGTCGAAAGCATATAAATGCCTGGTTCTCCGATTCCAGAATTTTCTCTCTAGTTAAAAGGAGGGTACTACGGATATAGACTTCAAGCCCGTGCATATATCCGAGTCCTGTCGTGTTAAAGTAGTTAGAGGGGATTGGCGAGTGTTAGTTTGTTTCACTTAATACTAAGATATCCGAGGAGTTTACTAAAAAGTAAGAGTTTTAATCACTTAAATTACCTCACGGACATTTGTGAATAGGGGTGTCAGGGGTGTAGACGAGTGGGTTTTGTTTTGGTGATTGTCATGATAGTTGCTTGGGTTGTCATTTCATTAGGTTTATGCTTACTGTCAGGTTAGGGGAAGAGTGTTGAGCAAAGTGGTCTATTAGTCGAGTCATATCTATAAAGTTGTGGCCTCGTGAAAGATATAGCAGCAACATACCTTTCCATGCGCCACATGGCACTACAATTATCTTAATATTTTAAACTGATGATAGAGCAGCCGCTCTAAGCGCTACCAAAGAAATAGGGTCCCTGTACTGTCAGTTTGAAACAGCAGCCAGACAAACTTTAAATCAGTTATCCCTAAGCTCTCAAACAATACCGAACCAAACAAGCCGAGCAAGTACAAGTGGCATGCAAGCAAACAAGATTTGCTCAATTTCTAAGTAAAATAGGGTCATTTAAAGTAGGGAATAGGAAACAGGGGAACGGTATTCAATGTCCTAGTCAGGAAACAAGAGAAAGCACAGGGTAGCTCAGGTGAGTCCCTGGTATTGTATCTTCGCGTCTGGCTAATAGACAAAGAATGAGTGTGAAAGCCGGCGATACGCAGAGCCTATATACTCTCTACCCAAGTTAGGTTTGCTAACCGAAAATTTGTTCGAGTCACCACCTCTAGAAAGGTTGTCGTCTATGACTGAGGAAACCTCCCTCATCCCATTATATTATCAGAGTTATCTTAGATATATTATCTGATGAGATCTACGGATCCATCATATGAGAGGAATAACTACGCACCATGTTTTCACACCAGGTATTTGTGCTCCACTATTGAGCATCTTACTTAATAATATTTTTTCTATTCTACATAAATAAGCGGAGGATTGGTGATAGATTCCCGTCTAAAATTTCCGAGAAATTTTATCTTACAAGTACTCTGAAAATACCTATCTACTCTAGTAACTAATTTGTATTTAAATGAATGAATAGAACATTAATTATTTGAATATGTAAGAGAATATAAAACAAAGAAATGGTGGGACTAGGTGAACATAGAAAGACTACACACAACACGGATAGATAGATGCACTTATCGTGATTAAATAGACTCATTTTCATTCTACTTCTTCGGAAGTTGGTCTTCTATATGACTCTAAACAGTTTCCCACGAATTAAGGTATTTCTTATCCCTATTATTATCTATGTTTACAGTACTGTTGTTATTCCTTCAGTGATGCTCAAGTTGTTACTTGTTAAATCTTGGCGGCGTCTGTGAGAGGTAATGCCCTTAGTGTTTGGTCCGCCACTGTAACAATCTAATACTATCATTTGTTTTTACATAGGCATCACCACTTAACAAGGCCAAAATGCCACTCGAAGATAAGGTTTAAATAGTGTACAGTAGAAATTGGACAATATAGTAATCGTTAGTAATGTAAATTCGATAAATTTGTAAACTTATATCGAACAGGCTCATCGAAAACTAGTTTACGTTAGATTTAAAGACAACCATATTGTAGCCAGCTGGAAAGCAGGAAAACGGAAGAAAATTCCATAGGCGTGCAGTTCTAAGAAAGAAGCTTTGTTCATGGAATACGTTTATCTTTAGGCACAGATAAAGAGTGGGGGTAATTATTGATCGTGTTTCCTGCTAGACGGGTGATTATTGTGAAAATTTAGCGAGGCGGTATAGATTGGAGCTCAGTCGAGCACATGCCATGAAAATAACGATAAAGCAGAGAAAAACTCGCAACATTTCTTCTGTGAGAAAGAGGTTGCAAGGAAGAGAAAATTACATCCCCTACGAGGCTACGAATCATAGTCTTACCATACTGCTTTATTATGGATGAGACATAGTCGTTAGCGATTGAACAATATATCTTTCTTTCTGACCCCGTCAGTTGATGGAGAAAGATACTTCCGCCAAGAACGTTATGTTCCACTTCTACTACACCCTTTTGTACTGCATCATAAGAACTTTTTTTTATAACACCATCAGTTGTGCTTTGTTTGCTTTGCGTAACAGATGTTTGGAACAAAATAATTTTGCACTTATCAACATCAACTGGCACAATAGATGCCAGAGTATTGCCTTTTATACACCGTTTGTACGATGCGCACTGCCAACTAATTTTAAGTCAGCAGTATTTCGTTTGCGATTAGTGCAACTGACCTTCTTTCTTTGAGTTACAATAGCTACCAATGCAATGCCGGGGAAATTACACATCTAAAGTTGTGATATTATGATCGACATTTTCCGCAGCGAACAGCAATGTCGTATCCAGTAAGTATATTTTACCACCGAATAAATCCGGGTCAACAAAAACTGATTGTATGTTTTTTATCTCGACATGTTTTATTTTGTTTTGTTTTTTTCGTATTATTATACAAAAAATAAAACTTTTCTTGTATTTTGTTCAGAGTAAAGGTTATTTTTGTTCGTATTTTGACTGGACTAATTTTCGAAATATCTCTCATATTATAAATAAAAAGTGATTTAAGCTTAGAATAGCTTGGTTAAATGTCACGTTTTATGTTACGGAAAGGGTTGAGCGTCAGAGTGTTTCTCGATAGATCCTGTCATTTTCATCGTAGATTCCTGTTACTTGGTCCATAAATAATCAATAAATTCTAGTGCTTTTAATAATTTTAAGTTTCAACGTAAATATTTACTTTAAAATGTTGAGTTACAGAGTAAATTTTCACAGAATTTAAACTTCCGATTTTCGAAAAAAAAATGATATATGGATATGCTGCCAGTACATAACCGTAACACCCATGCTTACTTTTTGAGTTTTCAAGGTTTCCATGCGATAAAACTGGGAATAATTCATGAAATATATCGAAATGAGTGCCAGAAAAAAAGACGTCAGTTCCTTAAAACGGTGGTCATTTTCTAACTCCTTAAATAATTGTCCATCTTCCTGTTAGGGGTAACTATCAAATAGCATTTTTGGAAGTTTTAGTCACTAGGGTTTTAAATGAGAATTTTTAGATGTATTAACCCATGTTAATGTAGAATTATATCTATGGCTTTTATCATGTATATGTTTAAATTCATTTTAAATCATAAGTACATAAATAAAATGGCCGCATCTAAAGCATATCTACTAGATACGCCCACTCGTCTCTATGGGAAAATATTGCACGCATATATTTTTGCAATCCATATTCTTCATTTAATGCATGAATGGACGCGTCATAATATATTTTTTCTTGTGAAAAATTTTGTAGACGAACGAATGAGAATAGAAAAATTATTTATTTCATTGAAAGCGATCTAGTATTTCATTCATTGTTATTTTCAATAACAGAAAAAAAAATATTATGCTGTCTCTTCGAGTCATTTGTAATTCAGATTCAGTCCTAGCCAGGCAGCTGTTTGTTATTGCAGATGTCGTTGTCGTTGTTTTTCGAATTCCCTAGACATTATATTTAAACAGCTGCTTCCATTAAAAGGATCAGGATTTTTACTATTCTCAAAGAAACAGTTCTGAGGATGATCAAGGACAATCTCGATGGTCGAGATATTTCTGATTTACTTGTAAAACTAGGCTGACTCCACCTTCTTCCCCACAAAAACAAACAAACAAGAAAACAACAAATGTGTACCACACATAAAATCGTAAATATAAGGAACAATCATTCAGCAACTCAGCCATTTTCCGCTATATATTTATTATTAATACTTTTTATTCATAGCATTTGTAGTAAGAGTTTTAAAATACATTAAAATTAACGTGAACTTTGACTGTTAGTACACGGGGATAATCTGTTCAAAAATATAGACGGCAGAAGTTTTTAATATCAATTGTCTTTTTGTTTTTTATAATTATGTTGACTAAGCAATTTCAGTCACTACGTAGTTTTACTAGCGACTGAGCGTCTTACGTTGTCTGTTTGAGAAAATAGTTTGATCCTGCCATGGAATATTAACTTTACATATTCTGATTCTTTCTATGGAACTATAAAACTATTTTATAACAATATTGCATTTGTAAATATTGAAAAAACATAAATAAATAAGCCATTATTTGGAACGCTGTAATGAAATATCCAACAGAATTTCATCTGTGCATAAATATTGTATAGCAATTGGATATGCCCTATGCAATTCTTGGATTTAAGCTTGTGTTCAGAAAAAGATTTAAGTAGACTAACAGACAAAAAAAGAACCAATACTACTACTACTACTACTACTACTACTAATAATAATAATAATAGTAGTAGTAGTATGCGGTGCCTTCGGAGTCATCTCAAGGTTGTTATATCAGCTAATATGATGCAAACCTCGAAACCGATAATGCGAGAAGCACATCGCCAAAAATATCCCGTAAGACACCGATGAATTTATTTCACAAATCTACGAGGGTGTGTCTATAAGTACAGTCTCCTAATCTTAGTAACTCCATAAGTTGGCCAACTAGGAAGCCAAAAGTGATATCATTCAACCTAGCTACCATTTTTGCTCTAGCATTTATATTTCTACATAGTCATAACCCTTCTTAATGCACTTATTCCACGAATTCAATGGCATACATATATTCTGACATGCCTCTATGACATGGCTTGCTTTCTGAAAATCTGACAGTTAATATGCCTAACGGAGAGATGAAACTTTTAGGTGATGAATGCATGCGTTCCAGTCATCATAACAATGCTTTTTTGCAATCCATTTCGATATGAGTTGAAAGAAGAGAGGAGGCATTATTTTAGAACGCCCCTCGCATTATCTGATTATTTATGTCATCTATAATAATAATTTAAATTAGTAGGAAATGTGGAAATTCCACGTAATGAGAAATATGTTGAATAAAAAAAAATGTTTTCATAAAGCCAATATTTTTCTGAATAGCACAAATAATAGTTCTTGTAACAGAAAGACCAATAACACATAGCAAATATGAATTCATTAACATTTCTCTGAAAATTTTATCCATTTTATTTGAAATGTAAATTTACGCAAAGGAAGTAAATTAATAAATACTATAAAAAATCAGAAAGTGATATTGTGCTACATTGTTCAATAAAAATAATAGCAGAACATTGTAAGAGACAATATTGAATGTGATTCATAAGTCCAGTACTATTTGACAGACAGTGTTCTTTTTTTACCTTTTATTTTCGAATCTAAATTATTACATAAAGTTTCGCTGACTCATTACGTCGGTGAAGAACGCTTACGTCGAATTTACGAGGGGTTTCTTACTCAGAGCGTTACACCAATGATCACATTTTATTATAACTGAATTCCAAAACGAGACTAAATCAAGGGATTATCGCTCTAAGAGTCCTCTTTAAAGTAGCCAAACGATTTGCAAAGCTGCATCTCACGAATTCGGTTCTTTAGAAAGAGTTCAGCTCTCAAAAATTTCATTTAGCCTATTCTAACACTTAACGTGCAGACAAACAAAAAAGGAACAAAAATATTATATTAATACTACTATTTGTCATATGACTACTACTTGTAATAATCTATGTTATGTTTTTCTTAATCTTTCAATCTGTCCGTTTTACTGTCGCGGAAAAAATGGATCTAGCTGAAAATTTATTATAGACATGTTTTCTCATAAGGTGCAGTAAACTAGTTGTATCGGTCCAATGCACAATAAGAGATTATAGGATTATTATTTGATGTAAAAATGAGAACATATCTTATAATAACCAATCGGCATAAAACACTCATTCTAAGTCAATTAACTATAACTTTTATATACATATATTTTTGCGTGAAAAATACGACCGTCATTCTTAAAAGTAATACGATCTATATATTATTCCGCCCAAATTGACAAATAAAATTTTATGAAGACCGAAAGTATGCATTCATGATATGGAAGTTTCTCTGTTGCAAGCGCTGGCTTTTACGACGGAGGCACTCGTTCGTCACTGGAAAGAAATGCTTAAAGAATGGCAGAGAAATAATTATAGGAGCCTTTTGTTTTAATTGTTGTAGTTCGCTCGTTTTTAAGGTAAAATATATAAAATGTAATAAAAAAGTTGGGTATTACTTTTAAAACACTCGATTCTATAATTGAAAAAATATATCATTATTTCTTTATTTATTTAAACATTTATTTTACAATAAATATTCTACGTCTTTTTACGACAAAAATAATGAGTTCAATATTCAGCAAATCAACAAAACGAATGCCAGTTTTTTTTTAAATTAATATAATACTGTGTTTTTATTCGACATGGGGAGAGAATTTAATGTTGGAAAATCATTTAAAATGGGTAAAATCGGTATTGTTTACGTTCGCGACCTCAAATTTATTACCAGGTTTATATGTACGCATAAACATGAAATCCCCGCATATACTATTAAATAAGTACAACTTTTTTTATTCGGTTGTTAAAAAATTACTTCGGTTTCTGAATCTCTAACGCTATTAATAAATAAACCCATAGCAACCTCCTAAACCCATAGCAGCCACCACTGCCATTTGGTAATGCTGATGTGGTTCAGTTAAATCGAGTGGATGGACGCATGTTGTAATAAAAAAAAAAGTTTATTTGGAATAAAGAACTTATTCAATTAATGACTGGAACATGACATGTGCATTCATGTAAGTGTCTTGTCATATAAACCATCCTATTATATTGTGTTTGCAGGATTTGACTTCAATAGTTTTTTTTAAATTTTGTCTAGCAATACAATGTCATGTTAAATGTATTGAGTTGCAAAAGGAAATTAACATCCGTTTAGAAACGGAACGTAGACAGGTTATTAACTGATTGAATAAATTCATTCACAATCTAAAATCAAATTATTGATTGGGACGATAATATAGCAATTTTATCGTGGTTTTAGATGTTGTCCACTTTTCCTACCGTATTTTCCTATGCTCTACTGATTTTTTCCGTTCCTGTCACTGTGTACAAACACATAACTACTAATATATATATATATATATATATATATATATATATATATATATATGTATATATATGTATATATATATACATATATACATACATGTATATATATATATACTCATATGTATATATACATATATATATATATATGTATGTATATATATGTATATATATACATATATACATATATATACGCATATGTATATATACATATACATACATGTATGTATATATATTTACATACATACTTACACACATACATACATATATATATATATATATACAAACACCTGTCTTTACTCTTCCTTCTCTCAATATATATATACATATATATCTATATCTATATCTATATATGTATATATATATATATATATATATATATATATATATATATATATATATATTGGGAGAGGGAAAGAGTAAAGAGATATGTTTGTGTATATTTTTTTTGTGAAAACGAATTGATATATTTATATATATATTTCATAAGTATTTATTTATTAAAAAAAAAATGTTTGTCTTTTATTGGTAAAATTTAGCCTACAATTGTGTCAGTCCCCGGTATTGGCATATACTAATATTACCGTTCATTTTTCGATAAACAAACTCTGAAATACAATATTATAATACTTCTTTATTAAAAGAAAATTAAGATAATTATTTATTTTAAAGGCACAATATCTTTTTTTTATTACGCGAATAATTGTGTAATATAGTACGAAAGTTTTTTTTATATCGTACGAATAATTTTGTCATATCATACGACAGTTTTGCAATGCGAATATTTTCGCAAAGGTTTATATATATATATATATATATATATATATATATATATATATATATATATTGTATGTGTTGCATTAAAAGTGAATATTCATTGTTATAACAGGAAGAGTGCGATTTCTGACCTCTGAAGTTTCTTAAAGTTTACTTTTTGTTTTTTCGACATGCCAATTAAGTAAATACTGCTTAAAAAGATATATTTAAAAATAAATCGATCACGAACTTTACAGGCGCAATCGTATTTACTATGATAAAAATAATAAGTTTGGTACTTTGTAAACACGGGGTAGCTAAACTTGAAGAAAACCTTTGGTAATTCTGCTGAATCACGAACTGTGCTATTCTTTTAGAGAGAATTTTCAAGTGAAATTAATTATTACGGTATTTTTTGTTTATTATTTAGGGAAAGTACAGAATAGTAAACAACACCCGCGTTAATAATGGATTTTTAAATATTAACGTTAATATTAATTAATATTAATATTAATGTTAATATTTCATCGCGGTACAATAAGTGCATAAGTACCTAATGAAAATCTCAATGATAAAAAATAAAAGTATATAATATTATCACCAGTTTGAATACTTTGAAAATTGTGGTCAATATTTCGATGAACAAACACATATGCAAATATTACAATATCATTGTATTTCCGTGCAAATAATTTTGCAACAGTGTACGAAAGACTTGCAATTGTCTCTCTATCTCTCTCCCACCCCACCCCCTCTCTCTCTCTCTCTCTCTCTCTCTCTCTCTCTCTATATATATATATATATATATATATATGTATATATATGGGGGGTGTTAATGAAAACCTAAGAATAAGCGAAGTAAAAAAAGAAAACAGAAAAACGAACGTTAAAACTTATCTGCAAAAATGCGGGGGTTACCCGGGCGGTGGGTGGGGGTAATCAAAACAAAAAATGACAAAAAAAAACTAACGTAAGGCAAACGAACGATGTTAAATGTAAAAATCTGAAAAACAAAAACAAAAAAGAAAACGGAAAAACGAATGTTAAACTTCTGCAAAATAAAACCTAAGAATAAGCGAAGTAAAAAAAAAAAACATCGATCGTTACGTAAAAAATTGCTTAAATAACCCTGCTTCAATATTGAAATTTAAAAAAATAAAAAAAAGATATCTCACACTACGATTCGAACCCAAAACGTTTCGATTATGACCCAACGCTCCAACCACGTGAGCTTACACGACGTACACGAAATTGTGTCAGTTCTTCAAATATTTAACATAAATCAGGTTATGATGTCATCTGACGCATACGTAGAACGCATCTCGTCATGAGAGAACGTTTATTTATTTATTGTTTTTTTAGATATAAATATTCGCTATAAACTATGAAATGAAAAATTAAATATCATGTTCAATTTTGTTATAAACAGAAACGTTCATTTGGAAAGCCTTACCTACCTTATCAAATAACGTACTATTGATTTTATATGACTGACTTTTTTACTGCTAAAATATATTAGTGACATCAGAGTGTGAGCTTTGGTAAAAAATTAAGCTAATCTTTCTTTCAACGAATTTTTTCAATTATCTAATTTTGATAATTATTTGGGGTATTCCAACACAGAATTTTTCAAAGAACACTGTAAGACACATAAGATAAATTTGTGTGTTTTTTTAATTGGTCAAGCGGTTTTCGAATCTATATAGAAGTAACTAACACACGGAGAGTGATTATATTATATATACATATACATACATATAGTAATCCAAATGCAGTACATTTTCGCTGTTTCTCAGCCCATCAGTGCGGCTAGACAGCCAAATGCCTCAAACCAGAATCGAAACCCGACCGCCCAAATGACAGTAAAGGCTTCTCCCTATTATGCTATACGGCTGCTGCTGTGTTGGTAATGAACTAACGATATTTTGATACAAAGATGATCGGTATTAATAGGACTTAATTTAACTTACGTTTTCTCTAATTTCCAGTTACCAGAATTTACATTAGATCTTTACGGAGTTTATAATTGCATAACTTGAGGTATATATAATTCCATTCAGTGATGAATACAAAATTTACAGATTTTAAAATAATCAATTTATATATATATATATATATATACATATATATATATATATATATTGCGTTATATAGATATATACATATATATAAACGTGAAAGTGTATGTCTGTCTGTGTATTAATCTGTGTGTCTGTGTGTGTATATTTTCCTACGCAATAACACTTGAAATTTTAGATATAGGTTCATTTGACAGGGATCTAACTTAATAACTTTATTTGAGCCAAAACAATAAATTTTAAGGGTCATAATATGGGTTAAAGTTAAAAAAAAAATTGACCACTTTTTTTTTGCTCAACGTACATCTCCAAATTGCCGGGCAACGCCGGGAACTCATGCTAGTATATCTATAAAAGTGAAAGTGTCTGTATTTCTGTCTGTGTATCTGTGTATCTAACTTAATAACTTTATTGGGGCCCAATACATAAATTTTAAACGGTCATAATAGAGGTCAAAGTTAAAAAGTGATCATTTTTTTTTTTTGCTCAACATACATCTCCAAATACCCGGGCAATGCCACGCGCCCATGCTAGTATATATATATACACACATATATATATATATATATATATATATATATATATATATATATATATATATATGAATTTATATACATATATATATGTGTGTGTGTATGCATGTGTGTGTTTTACTTGAGGGTCACCACTTATTAAAGCTAGCATGCCACTTATGTATAAGGGTATATAAATGCTAGAAAGCTGATAATCAGTAATGGTAGAAATTGGATAGGTCTTAATCATTTAAGAGGACGGCCTTACAAGAACTTATCTACACTGGACTTGAAAGCATATGTGTTACAGTCGGGCCGGAAATCGCTCAACGGTATTTTTTTCCACAGACGAGGAGTTTTAGAAAGGACTCTTCTTGCATGGAATGTTCGTTCAGTTTTAGACACATATGAAGTATAAAGGAAACTGTTGACGTTTTCTTTTGTGGCTAGACGAGTATTTGTTATGAATATTTTAAAGGACGACCAAATATTGAAGCACAGACATGAAATATTAAAAAAAAAAAAAACGATAGAGCCGAGATAGTTTCGCAACTTTATATCTGTGAAAAAGAGACAGTAGAGAGTTAAAATTCCATCGCCATCTAAATTACAAAGGCATTCTGCTTGTCCACGCAGGCAATGTATTCTTAGAAACTCTTCCCTAGATATGACATCAATACTCCATCTTATGGCGTATTTAATTCTTGTACAGCGTTTGGGGTTAAATACTTTCTGAAGAGGCCAAATATTCCCACCATTTTCTTAGTGATTTATCTGAGTGTGTGGTTGTGTATTAGAAGCGCAATATGTGGTTATCAGCCGATGAATAAACTACAAGGTGATTAAGGGCCCTAAAGTAAACCTGTGCCCGGCGGTGGAAATAACGTTAGTAATCAGCGAAGATAAACTGAAATTAAAGTTAACGATCAATGCGTAAGGCGGTAACAGAGAATTCGCAGAGAACTGCAGTGTCTATTATGATGATAAACCAATTCTGGTGGAATTCTCTGTAGACTGACGTTTTCAGGTAATAGTTTCACTTATTTAATCCATATCGTTTTGTCTTATGGGTACATAACTGGCTGATTAAAGTTAATAAAATAATGCGGATTTGCTTTCAGTGTATATCATTGCATTACTAATAACCTTCTTCGGGACAAGATCAAAGTGTAGCATCTTTTCTTCAGATGCTGCACTTCAGTTCCTTGTTATCTCTCAGTGGAGGAGAAATCCTTCACGACTGAGACAATGTTTATTTTTGTTCCTTTTCTCCACGTAAAAAAATGACTCTGGTGTCTAACTCTGTCCTGTGGGGAGGCATTGTAAATTGTGAACCTTAATATACACCGACTACTTTTACTGTATTTGCGTACACAAAATACATGCCCCAATCTTATTTAGTTTTATGTTTCCATAAGGTTTTAAGACTGTTATATATATATATATATATATATATATATATATATATATATATATATATATATGTGTGTGTGTGTGTGTGTGTGTGTGTGTGTGTGTGATGTGCAACCATACAACCAGGAAAAATTTTAATCAGATCAACGTCTTTCAGATAATGTTATTGTACTTCCATCTTACCTCGAAATTACTTATAACGGCACCAACTTACTTTCGGAAGAACCCCCCCCCATCAGCCTTTTCTTTTATATCGTAAGCTTCTTAAAACGTTACTAGCTTAAGTTCAGAATAAAATCACGATTTTCTTTTAACGGCTAATTTAAAAAAAAAATGTTTTGAACGCTACTAACTGAATTTCTTTCAATGCAGTTTGCAATTTGGAGACGGAATTGTTTTTGTTGAGATAAGTGATTTCAATCGTGCTTTTTATTTTAGATTTAAAATATTAACAACTCCATTTTATTTCAGTATTTAATTTGTGTATTTCTGTTTTATTAAATGCTAGCTTTTTTTCTAGTCCAATACCGGCTTCCATCTTACCTCGAAATTACTTATAACGGCACCAACTTACTTTCGGAAGAACCCCCCCCATCAGCCTTTTCTCTTATATCGTAAGCTTCTTAAAACGTTACTAGCTTAAGTTCAGAATAAAATCACGATTTTCTTTTAACGGCTAATTTAAAAAAAAAATGTTTTGAACGCTACTAACTGATTTTCTTTCAATGCAGTTTGCAATTTGGAGACGGAATTGTTTTTGTTGAGATACGTGATTTCAATTATGCTTTTTATTTTAGATTTAAAATATTAACAACTCCATTTTATTTCAGTATTTAATTTGTGTATTCCTGTTTTATTAAATGCTAGCTTTTTTCTAGTCCAATACTGGCTTCCATCTTACCTCGAAATTACTTATAACGGCACCAACTTACTTTCGGAAGAACCCCCCCATAAGCCTTTTCTTTTATATCGTAAGCTTCTTAAAACGTTACTAGCTTAAGTTCAGAATAAAATCACGGTTTTCTTTTAACGGCTAATTTCAAAAAAAAATGTTTTGAACGCTACTAACTGATTTTCTTTCAATGCAGTTTGCAATTTGGAGACGGAATTGTTTTTGTTGAGATAAGTGATTTCAATCGTGCTTTTTATTTTAGATTTAAAATATTAACAACTCCATTTTATTTCAGTATTTAATTTGTGTATTTCTGTTTTAGTAAATGCTAGCTTTTTTCTAGTCCAATACCGGCTTCCATCTTACCTCGAAATTACTTATAATGGCACCAACTTTCTTTCGGAAGAACCCCCCCACATCAGCCTTTTCTTTTATATCGTAAGCTTCTTAAAACGTTACTAGCTTAAGTTCAGAATAAAATCACGATTTTCTTTTAACGGCTAATTTAAAAAAAAATGTTTTGAACGCTACTAACTGAATTTCTTTCAATGCAGTTTGCAATTTGGAGACGGAATTGTTTTTATTGAGATAAGTGATTTCAATCATGCTTTTTATTTTAGATTTAAAATATTAACAACTCCATTTTATTTCAGTATTTAATTTGTGTATTCCTGTTTTATTAAATGCTAGCTTTTTTCTAGTCCAATACTGGCTTCCATCTTACCTCGAAATTACTTATAACGGCACCAACTCACTTTCGGAAGAACCCCCCCATAAGCCTTTTCTTTTATATCGTAAGCTTCTTAAAACGTTACTAGCTTAAGTTCAGAATAAAATCACGATTTTCTTTTAACGGCTAATTTAAAAAAAAATTGTTTTGAACGCTACTAACTGATTTTCTTTCAATGCAGTTTGCAATTTGGAGACGGAATTGTTTTTGTAGAGATAAGTGATTTCAATCGTGCTTTTTATTTTAGATTAGAAATATTAACAACTCCATTTTATTTCAGTATTTAATTTGTGTATTTCTGTTTTATTAAATGCTAGCTTTTTTCTAGTCCAATACCGGCTTCCATCTTACCTCGAAATTACTTATAACGGCACCAACTTACTTTCGGAAGAACCCCCCCCATAAGCCTTTTCTTTTATATCGTAAGCTTCTTAAAACGTTACTAGCTTAAGTTCAGAATAAAATCACGATTTTCTTTTAACGGCTAATTTAAAAAAAATGTTTTGAACGCTACTAACTGAATTTCTTTCAATGCAGTTTGCAATTTGGAGACGGAATTGTTTTTGTTGAGATAAGTGATTTCAATCATGCTTTTTATTTTAGATTTAAAATATTAACAACTCCATTTTATTTCAGTATTTAATTTGTGTATTCCTGTTTTATTAAATGCTAGCTTTTTTCTAGTCCAATACTGGCTTCCATCTTACCTCGAAATTACTTATAACGGCACCAACTTACTTTCGGAAGACCCCCCATAAGCCTTTTCTTTTATATCGTAAGCTTCTTAAAACGTTACTAGCTTAAGTTCAGAATAAAATCACGATTTTCTTTTAACGGCTAATTTCAAAAAAAAGAACTTGTTTTGAACGCTACTAACTGATTTTCTTTCAATGCAGTTTGCAATTTGGAGACGGAATGGTTTTTGTAGAGATAAGTGATTTCAATCGTGCTTTTTATTTTAGATTAGAAATATTAACAACTCCATTTTATTTCAGTATTTAATTTGTGTATTTCTGTTTTATTAAATGCTAGTTTTTTTCTAGTCCAATACCGGCTTCCATCTTACCTCGAAATTACTTATAACGGCACCAACTTACTTTCGGAAGACCCCCCCATAAGCCTTTTCTTTTATATCGTAAGCTTCTTAAAACGTTACTAGCTTAAGTTCAGAATAAAATCACGATTTTCTTTTAACGGCTAATTCCAAAAAAAATGTTTTGAACGCTACTAACTGATTTTCTTTCAATGCAGTTTGCAATTTGGAGACGGAATTGTTTTTGTTGAGATAAGTGATTTCAATCGTGCTTTTTATTTTAGATTTAAAATATTAACAACTCCATTTTATTTCAGTATTTAATTTGTGTATTTCTGTTTTATTAAATGCTAGCTTTTTTCTAGTCCAATACCGGCTTCCATCTGTCTTCGAAATTACTTATAACGGCACCAACTTACTTTCGGAAGAACCCCCCCCCCCATCAGCCTTTTCTTTTATATCGTAAGCTTCTTAAAACGTTACTAGCTTAAGTTCAGAATAAAATCACGGTTTTCTTTTAACGGCTAATTTAAAAAAAAAATGTTTTGAACGCTACTAACTTATTTTCTTTCAATGCAGTTTTCAATTTGGAGACGGAATTGTTTTTGTAGAGATAAGTGATTTCAATCGTGCTTTTTATTTTAGATTAGAAATATTAACAACTCCATTTTATTTCAGTATTTAATTTGTGTATTTCTGTTTTATTAAATGCTTGTTTTTTTCTAGTCCAATACCGGCTTCCATCTTACCCCGAAATTACTTATAACGGCACCAACTTACTTTCGGAAGACCCCCCCATAAGCCTTTTCTTTTATATCGTAAGCTTCTTAAAACGTTACTAGCTTAAGTTCAGAATAAAATCACGATTTTCTTTTAACGGCTAATTTAAAAAAAAAACTTGTTTTGAACGCTACTAACTGATTTTCTTTCAATGCAGTTTGCAATTTGGAGACGGAATTGTTTTTGTAGAGATAAGTGATTTCAATCGTGCTTTTTATTTTAGATTAGAAATATTAACAACTCCATTTTATTTCAGTATTTAATTTGTGTATTTCTGTTTTATTAAATGCTAGTTTTTTTCTAGTCCAATACCGGCTTCCATCTTACCTCGAAATTACTTATAACGGCACCAACTTACTTTCGGAAGACCCCTCCATAAGCCTTTTCTTTTATATCGTAAGCTTCTTAAAACGTTACTAGCTTAAGTTCAGAATAAAATCACGATTTTCTTTTAACGGCTAATTTAAAAAAAATGTTTTGAACGCTACTAACTGAATTTCTTTCAATGCAGTTTGCAATTTGGAGACGGAATTGTTTTTGTTGAGATAAGTGATTTCAATCATGCTTTTTTATTTTAGATTTAAAATATTAACAACTCCATTTTATTTCAGTATTTAATTTGTGTATTCCTGTTTTATTAAATGCTAGCTTTTTTCTAGTCCAATACTGGCTTCCATCTTACCTCGAAATTACTTATAACGGCACCAACTTACTTTCGGAAGACCCCCCATAAGCCTTTTCTTTTATATCGTAAGCTTCTTAAAACGTTACTAGCTTAAGTTCAGAATAAAATCACGATTTTCTTTTAACGGCTAATTTCAAAAAAAAGAACTTGTTTTGAACGCTACTAACTGATTTTCTTTCAATGCAGTTTGCAATTTGGAGACGGAATGGTTTTTGTAGAGATAAGTGATTTCAATCGTGCTTTTTATTTTAGATTAGAAATATTAACAACTCCATTTTATTTCAGTATTTAATTTGTGTATTTCTGTTTTATTAAATGCTAGTTTTTTTCTAGTCCAATACCGGCTTCCATCTTACCTCGAAATTACTTATAACGGCACCAACTTACTTTCGGAAGACCCCCCCATAAGCCTTTTCTTTTATATCGTAAGCTTCTTAAAACGTTACTAGCTTAAGTTCAGAATAAAATCACGATTTTCTTTTAACGGCTAATTTCAAAAAAAATGTTTTGAACGCTACTAACTGATTTTCTTTCAATGCAGTTTGCAATTTGGAGACGGAATTGTTTTTGTTGAGATAAGTGATTTCAATCGTGCTTTTTATTTTAGATTTAAAATATTAACAACTCCATTTTATTTCAGTATTTAATTTGTGTATTTCTGTTTTATTAAATGCTAGCTTTTTTCTAGTCCAATACCGGCTTCCATCTGTCTTCGAAATTACTTATAACGGCACCAACTTACTTTCGGAAGAACCCCACCCCATCAGCCTTTTCTTTTATATCGTAAGCTTCTTAAAACGTTACTAGCTTAAGTTCAGAATAAAATCACGGTTTTCTTTTAACGGCTAATTTAAAAAAAAAATGTTTTGAACGCTACTAACTTATTTTCTTTCAATGCAGTTTTCAATTTGGAGACGGAATTGTTTTTGTAGAGATAAGTGATTTCAATCGTGCTTTTTATTTTAGATTAGAAATATTAACAACTCCATTTTATTTCAGTATTTAATTTGTGTATTTCTGTTTTATTAAATGCTTGTTTTTTTCTAGTCCAATACCGGCTTCCATCTTACCTCGAAATTACTTATAACGGCACCAACTTACTTTCGGAAGACCCCCCCATAAGCCTTTTCTTTTATATCGTAAGCTTCTTAAAACGTTACTAGCTTAAGTTCAGAATAAAATCACGATTTTCTTTTAACGGCTAATTTAAAAAAAAAACTTGTTTTGAACGCTACTAACTGATTTTCTTTCAATGCAGTTTGCAATTTGGAGACGGAATTGTTTTTGTAGAGATAAGTGATTTCAATCGTGCTTTTTATTTTAGATTAGAAATATTAACAACTCCATTTTATTTCAGTATTTAATTTGTGTATTTCTGTTTTATTAAATGCTAGTTTTTTTCTAGTCCAATACCGGCTTTCATCTTACCTCGAAATTACTTATAACGGCACCAACTTACTTTCGGAAGACCCCTCCATAAGCCTTTTCTTTTATATCGTAAGCTTCTTAAAACGTTACTAGCTTAAGTTCAGAATAAAATCACGATTTTCTTTTAACGGCTATTTTAAAAAAAAATGTTTTGAACGCTACTAACTGAGTTTCTTTCAATGCAGTTTGCAATTTGGAGACGGAATTGTTTTTGTTGAGATAATTGATTTCAATCATGCTTTTTATTTTAGATTTAAAATATTAACAACTCCATTTTATTTCAGTATATAATTTGTGTATTTCTGTTTTATTAAATGCTAGCTTTTTTCTAGTCCAATACCGGCTTCCATCTTACCTCGAAATTACTTATAATGGCACCAACTTACTTTCGGAAGAACCCCCCCCCCATCAGCCTTTTCTTTTATATCGTAAGCTTCTTAAAACGTTACTAGCTTAAGTTCAGAATAAAATCACGATTTTCTTTTAACGGCTAATTTAAAAAAAAATGTTTTGAACGCTACTACCTGAATTTCTTTCAATGAAGTTTGCAATTTGGAGACGGAATTGTTTTTGTTGAGATAAGTGATTTCAATCATGCTTTTTATTTTAGATTTAAAATATTAACAACTCCATTTTATTTCAGTATTTAATTTGTGTATTTCTGTTCTATTAAATGCTAGCTTTTTTCTAGTCCAATACCGGCTTCCATCTTACCTCGAAATTACTTATAACGGCACCAACTTACTTTCGGAAGAACCCCCCCATCAGCCTTTTCTTTTATATCGTAAGCTTCTTAAAACGTTACTAGCTTAAGTTCAGAATAAAATCACGATTTTCTTTTAACGGCTAATTTAAAGAAAAAATGTTTTGAACGCTACTAACTGATTTTCTTTCAATGCAGTTTGCAATTTGGAGACAGAATTGTTTTTGTAGAGATAAGTGATTTCAATCGTGCTTTTTATTTTAGATTAGAAATATTAACAACTCCATTTTATTTCAGTATTTAATTTGTGTATTCCTGTTTTATTAAATGCTAGCTTTTTTCTAGTCCAATACCGGCTTCCATCTTACCTCGAAATTACTTATAACGGCACCAACTTACTTTCGGAAGAACCCCCCCCATCGGCCTTTTCTTTTATATCGTAAGCTTCTTAAAACGTTACTAGCTTAAGTTCAGAATAAAATCACGATTTTCTTTTAACGTCTAATTTCAAAAAAAAATTGTTTTGAACGCTACTAACTGATTTTCTTTCAATGCAGTTTGCAATTTGGAGACGGAATTGTTTTTGTAGAGATAAGTGATTTCAATCGTGCTTTTTATTTTAGATTAGAAATATTAACAACTCCATTTTATTTCAGTATTTAATTTGTGTATTTCTGTTTTATTAAATGCTAGCTTTTTTCTAGTCCAATACCGGCTTCGATCTTACCTCGAAATTACTTATAATGGCACCAACTTTCTTTCGGAAGCACCCCCCCACATCAGCCTTTTCTTTTATATCGTAAGCTTCTTAAAACGTTACTAGCTTAAGTTCAGAATAAAATCACGATTTTCTTTTAACGGCTAATTTCAAAAAAAATGTTTTGAACGCTACTAACTGATTTTCTTTCAATGCAGTTTGCAATTTGGAGACGGAATTGTTTTTGTTGAGATAAGTGATTTCAATCGTGCTTTTTATTTTAGATTTAAAATATTAACAACTCCATTTTATTTCAGTATTTAATTTGTGTATTTCTGTTTTATTAAATGCTAGCTTTTTTCTAGTCCAATACCGGCTTCAATCTGTCTTCGAAATTACTTATAACGGCACCAACTTACTTTCGGAAGAACCCCCCCCCATCAGCCTTTTCTTTTATATCGTAAGCTTCTTAAAACGTTACTAGCTTAAGTTCAGAATAAAATCACGGTTTTCTTTTAACGGCTAATTTAAAAAAAAAATGTTTTGAACGCTACTAACTGATTTTCTTTCAATGCAGTTTTCAATTTGGAGACGGAATTGTTTTTGTAGAGATAAGTGATTTCAATCGTGCTTTTTATTTTAGATTAGAAATATTAACAACTCCATTTTATTTCAGTATTTAATTTGTGTATTTCTGTTTTATTAAATGCTTGTTTTTTTCTAGTCCAATACCGGCTTCCATCTTACCTCGAAATTACTTATAACGGCACCAACTTACTTTCGGAAGACCCCCCCCATAAGCCTTTTCTTTTATATCGTAAGCTTCTTAAAACGTTACTAGCTTAAGTTCAGAATAAAATCACGATTTTCTTTTAACGGCTAATTTAAAAAAAAAACTTGTTTTGAACGCTACTAACTGATTTTCTTTCAATGCAGTTTGCAATTTGGAGACGGAATTGTTTTTGTAGAGATAAGTGATTTCAATCGTGCTTTTTATTTTAGATTAGAAATATTAACAACTCCATTTTATTTCAGTATTTAATTTGTGTATTTCTGTTTTATTAAATGCTAGTTTTTTTCTAGTCCAATACCGGCTTTCATCTTACCTCGAAATTACTTATAACGGCACCAACTTACTTTCGGAAGACCCCTCCATAAGCCTTTTCTTTTATATCGTAAGCTTCTTAAAACGTTACTAGCTTAAGTTCAGAATAAAATCACGATTTTCTTTTAACGGCTATTTTAAAAAAAAATGTTTTGAACGCTACTAACTGAATTTCTTTCAATGCAGTTTGCAATTTGGAGACGGAATTGTTTTTGTTGAGATAATTGATTTCAATCATGCTTTTTATTTTAGATTTAAAATATTAACAACTCCATTTTATTTCAGTATTTAATTTGTGTATTCCTGTTTTATTAAATGCTAGCTTTTTTCTAGTCCAATACCGGCTTCCATCTTACCTCGAAATTACTTATAATGGCACCAACTTACTTTCGGAAGAACCCCCCCCCCATCAGCCTTTTCTTTTATATCGTAAGCTTCTTAAAACGTTACTAGCTTAAGTTCAGAATAAAATCACGATTTTCTTTTAACGGCTAATTTAAAAAAAAATGTTTTGAACGCTATTAACTGAATTTCTTTCAATGCAGTAGAATTTGGAGACGGAATTGTTTTTGTTGAGATAAGTGATTTCAATCATGCTTTTTATTTTAGATTTAAAATATTAACAACTCCATTTTATTTCAGTATTTAATTTGTGTATTTCTGTTTTATTAAATGCTAGCTTTTTTCTAGTCCAATACCGGCTTCCATCTTACCTCAAAATTACTTATAACGGCACCAACTTACTTTCGGAAGAACCCCCCCATCAGCCTTTTCTTTTATATCGTAAGCTTCTTAAAACGTTACTAGCTTAAGTTCAGAATAAAATCACGATTTTCTTTTAACGGCTAATTTCAAAA
Source organism: Euprymna scolopes (assembly GCF_053919585.1). NCBI lineage: Eukaryota > Metazoa > Mollusca > Cephalopoda > Sepiida > Sepiolidae > Euprymna > Euprymna scolopes. The sequence goes on along the minus strand of NC_136499.1, from coordinate 93,571,271 downwards.
AAAATGTTTTGAACGCTACTAACTGAATTTCTTTCAATGAAGTTTGCAATTTGGAGACGGAATTGTTTTTGTTGAGATAAGTGATTTCAATCATGCTTTTTATTTTAGATTTAAAATATTAACAACTCCATTTTATTTCAGTATTTAATTTGTGTATTTCTGTTCTATTAAATGCTAGCTTTTTTCTAGTCCAATACCGGCTTCCATCTTACCTCGAAATTACTTATAACGGCACCAACTTACTTTCGGAAGAACCCCCCCCATCAGCCTTTTCTTTTATATCGTAAGCTTCTTAAAACGTTACTAGCTTAAGTTCAGAATAAAATCACGATTTTCTTTTAACGGCTAATTTCAAAAAAAAATTGTTTTGAACGCTACTAACTGATTTTCTTTCAATGCAGTTTGCAATTTGGAGACGGAATTGTTTTTGTAGAGATAAGTGATTTCAATCGTGCTTTTTATTTTAGATTAGAAATATTAACAACTCCATTTTATTTCAGTATTTAATTTGTGTATTTCTGTTTTATTAAATGCTAGCTTTTTTCTAGTCCAATACCGGCTTCCATCTTACCTCGAAATTACTTATAACGGCACCAACTTACTTTCGGAAGACCCCCCCCCATCAGCCTTTTCTTTTATATCGTAAGCTTCTTAAAACGTTACTAGCTTAAGTTCAGAATAAAATCACGATTTTCTTTTAACGGCTAATTTTAAAAAAAATGTTTTGAACGCTACTAACTGAATTTCTTTCAATGCAGTTTGCAATTTGGAGACGGAATTGTTTTTGTTGAGATAAGTGATTTCAATCATGCTTTTTATTTTAGATTTAAAATATTAACAACTCCATTTTATTTCAGTATTTAATTTGTGTATTCCTGTTTTATTAAATGCTTGTTTTTTTCTAGTCCAATACCGGCTTCCATCTTACCTCGAAATTACTTATAACGGCACCAACTTACTTTCGGAAGACCCCCCCATAAGCCTTTTCTTTTATATCGTAAGCTTCTTAAAACGTTACTAGCTTAAGTTCAGAATAAAATCACGATTTTCTTTTAACGGCTAATTTAAAAAAAAACTTGTTTTGAACGCTACTATCTGATTTTCTTTCAATGCAGTTTGCAATTTGGAGACGGAATTGTTTTTGTAGAGATAAGTGATTTCAATCGTGCTTTTTATTTTAGATTAGAAATATTAACAACTCCATTTTATTTCAGTATTTAATTTGTGTATTTCTGTTTTATTAAATGCTTGTTTTTTTCTAGTCCAATACCGGCTTCCATCTTACCTCGAAATTACTTATAACGGCACCAACTTACTTTCGGAAGACCCCCCCATAAGCCTTTTCTTTTATATCGTAAGCTTCTTAAAACGTTACTAGCTTAAGTTCAGAATAAAATCACGATTTTCTTTTAACGGCTAATTTAAAAAAAAAATGTTTTGAACGCTACTAACTGAATTTCTTTCAATGCAGTTTGCAATTTGGAGACGGAATTGTTTTTGTTGAGATAATTGATTTCAATCATGCTTTTTATTTTAGATTTAAAATATTAACAACCTCATTTTATTTCAGTATTTAATTTGTGTATTTCTGTTTTATTAAATGCTAGCTTTTTTCTAGTCCAATACCGGCTTCCATCTTACCTCGAAATTACTTATAATGGCACCAACTTACTTTCGGAAGAACCCCCCCCCATCAGCCTTTTCTTTTATATCGTAAGCTTCTTAAAACGTTACTAGCTTAAGTTCAGAATAAAATCACGATTTTCTTTTAACGGCTAATTTAAAAAAAATGTTTTGAACGCTATTAACTGAATTTCTTTCAATGCAGTAGAACATGGAGACGGAATTGTTTTTGTTGAGATAAGTGATTTCAATCATGCTTTTTATTTTAGATTTAAAATATTAACAACTCCATTTTATTTCAGTATTTAATTTGTGTATTTCTGTTTTATTAAATGCTAGCTTTTTTCTAGTCCAATACTGGCTTCCATCTTACCTCGAAATTACTTATAACGGCACCAACTTACTTTCGGAAGAACCCCCCCATCAGCCTTTTCTTTTATATCGTAAGCTTCTTAAAACGTTACTAGCTTAAGTTCAGAATAAAATCACGATTTTCTTTTAACGGCTAATTTCAAAAAAATGTTTTGAACGCTACTAACTGAATTTCTTTCAATGCAGTTTGCAATTTGGAGACGGAATTGCTTTTGTTGAGATAAGTGATTTCAATCATGCTTTTTATTTTAGATTTAAAATATTAACAACTCCATTTTATTTCAGTATTTAATTTGTGTATTTCTGTTTTATTAAATGCTAGCTTTTTTCTAGTCTAATACCGGCTTCCATCTTACCTCGAAATTACTTATAACGGCACCAACTTACTTTCGGAAGAACCCCCCCCCCCATCAGCCTTTTCTCTTATATCGTAAGCTTCTTAAAACGTTACTAGCTTAAGTTCAGAATAAAATCACGATTTTCTTTTAACGGCTAATTTAAAAAAAAATGTTTTGAACGCTACTAACTGATTTTCTTTCAATGCAGTTTGCAATTTAGAGACGGAATTGTTTTTGTAGAGATAAGTGATTTCAATCGTGCTTTTTATTTTAGATTAGAAATATTAACAACTCCATTTTATTTCAGTATTTAATTTGTGTATTTCTGTTTTATTAAATGCTTGCTTTTTTCTAGTCCAATACCGGCTTTCATCTTACCTCGAAATTACTTATAACGGCACCAACTTACTTTCGGAAGAACCCCCCCATCAGCCTTTTCTTTTATATCGTAAGCTTCTTAAAACGTTACTAGCTTAAGTTCAGAATAAAATCACGATTTTCTTTTAACGGCTAATTTTAAAAAAAATGTTTTGAACGCTACTAACTGAATTTCTTTCAATGCAGTTTGCAATTTGGAGACGGAATTGTTTTTGTTGAGATAAGTGATTTCAATCATGCTTTTTATTTTAGATTAGAAATATTAACAACTCCATTTTATTTCAGTATTTAATTTGTGTATTCCTGTTTTATTAAATGCTAGCTTTTTTCTAGTCCAATACTGGCTTCCATCTTACCTCGAAATTACTTATAACGGCACCAACTTACTTTCGGAAGAACCCCCCCATCAGCCTTTTCTTTTATATCGTAAGCTTCTTAAAACGTTACTAGCTTAAGTTCAGAATAAAATCACGATTTTCTTTTAACGGCTAATTTCAAAAAAAAAAATTGTTTTGAACGCTACTAACTGATTTTCTTTCAATGCAGTTTGCCATTTGGAGACGGAATTGTTTTTGTAGAGATAAGTGATTTCAATCGTGCTTTTTATTTTAGATTAGAAATATTAACAACTCCATTTTATTTCAGTATTTAATTTGTGTATTTCTGTTTTATTAAATGCTAGCTTTTTTCTAGTCCAATACCGGCTTCCATCTTACCTCGAAATTACTTATAACGGCACCAACTTACTTTCGGAAGAACCCCCCCATCAGCCTTTTCTTTTATATCGTAAGCTTCTTAAAACGTTACTAGCTTAAGTTCAGAATAAAATCACGATTTTCTTTTAACGGCTAATTTAAAAAAAATGTTTTGAACGCTACTAACTGAATTTCTTTCAATGCAGTTTACAATTTGGAGACGGAATTGTTTTTGTTGAGATAAGTGATTTCAATCATGCTTTTTATTTTAGATTTAAAATATTAACAACTCAATTTTATTTCAGTATTTAATTTGTGTATTTCTGTTTTATTAAATGCTAGCTTTTTTCTAGTCCAATACCGGCTTCAATCTTACCTCGAAATTACTTATAACGGCACCAACTTACTTTCGGAAGAACCCCCCCCCCCATCAGCCTTTTCTTTTATATCGTAAGCTTCTTAAAACGTTACTAGCTTAAGTTCAGAATAAAATCACGATTTTCTTTTAACGGCTAATTTTAAAAAAATGTTTTGAACGCTACTAACTGAATTTCTTTCAATGCAGTTTGCAATTTGGAGACGGAATTGTTTTTGTTGAGATAAGTGATTTCAATCATGCTTTTTATTTTAGATTAGAAATATTAACAACTCCATTTTATTTCAGTATTTAATTTGTGTATTCCTGTTTTATTAAATGCTAGCTTTTTTCTAGTCCAATACTGGCTTCCATCTTACCTCGAAATTACTTATAACGGCACCAACTTACTTTCGGACGAACCCCCCCATCAGCCTTTTCTTTTATATCGTAAGCTTCTTAAAACGTTACTAGCTTAAGTTCAGAATAAAATCACGATTTTCTTTTAACGGCTAATTTAAAAAAAAAAATTGTTTTGAACGCTACTAACTGAATTTCTTTCAATGCAGTTTGCCATTTGGAGACGGAATTGTTTTTGTAGAGATAAGTGATTTCAATCGTGCTTTTTATTTTAGATTAGAAATATTAACAACTCCATTTTATTTCAGTATTTAATTTGTGTATTTCTGTTTTATTAAATGCTAGCTTTTTTCTAGTCCAATACCGGCTTCCATCTTACCTCGAAATTACTTATAACGGCACCAACTTACTTTCAGAAGAACCCCCCCATCAGCCTTTTCTTTTATATCGTAAGCTTCTTAAAACGTTACTAGCTTAAGTTCAGAATAAAATCACGATTTTCTTTTAACGGCTAATGTAAAAAAAAATTGTTTTGAACGCTACGAACTGATTTTCTTTCAATGCAGTTTGCAATTTGGAGACGGAATTGTTTTTGTAGAGATAAGTTATTTCAATCGTGCTTTTTATTTTAGATTAGAAATATTAACAACTCCATTTTATTTCAGTATTTAATTTGTGTATTTCTGGTTTATTAAATGCTAGCTTTTTTCTAGTCCAATACCGGCTTCCATCTTACCACGAAATTACTTATAAGGGCACCAACTTACTTTCGGAAGAACCCCCCCCATCAGCCTTTTCTTTTATATCGTAAGCTTCTTAAAACGTTACTAGCTTAAGTTCAGAATAAAATCACGATTTTCTTTTAACGGCTAATTTTAAAAAAATGTTTTGAACGCTACTAACTGAATTTCTTTCAATGCAGTTTGCAATTTGGAGACGGAATTGTTTTTGTTGAGATAAGTGATTTCAATCATGCTTTTTATTTTAGATTAGAAATATTAACAACTCCATTTTATTTCAGTATTTAATTTGTGTATTCCTGTTTTATTAAATGCTAGCTTTTTTCTAGTCCAATACTGGCTTCCATCTTACCTCGAAATTACTTATAACGGCACCAACTTACTTTCGGACGAACCCCCCCATCAGCCTTTTCTTTTATATCGTAAGCTTCTTAAAACGTTACTAGCTTAAGTTCAGAATAAAATCACGATTTTCTTTTAACGGCTAATTTTAAAAAAAAAATTGTTTTGAACGCTACTAACTGAATTTCTTTCAATGCAGTTTGCCATTTGGAGACGGAATTGTTTTTGTAGAGATAAGTGATTTCAATCGTGCTTTTTATTTTAGATTAGAAATATTAACAACTCCATTTTATTTCAGTATTTAATTTGTGTATTTCTGTTTTATTAAATGCTAGCTTTTTTCTAGTCCAATACCGGCTTCCATCTTACCTCGAAATTACTTATAACGGCACCAACTTACTTTCGGAAGAACCCCCCCATCAGCCTTTTCTTTTATATCGTAAGCTTCTTAAAACGTTACTAGCTTAAGTTCAGAATAAAATCACGATTTTCTATTAACGGCTAATGTAAAAAAAAAATTGTTTTGAACGCTACGAACTGATTTTCTTTCAAGGCAGTTTGCAATTTGGAGACGGAATTGTTTTTGTAGAGATAAGTTATTTCAATCGTGCTTTTTATTTTAGATTAGAAATATTAACAACTCCATTTTATTTCAGTATTTAATTTGTGTATTTCTGTTTTATTAAATGCTAGCTTTTTTCTAGTCCAATACCGGCTTCCATCTTACCTCGAAATTACTTATAAGGGCACCAACTTACTTTCGGAAGAACCCCCCCCATCAGCCTTTTCTTTTATATCGTAAGCTTCTTAAAACGTTACTAGCTTAAGTTCAGAATAAAATCACGATTTTCTTTTAACGGCTAATTTAAAAAAAAATGTTTTGAACGCTACTAACTGAATTTCTTTCAATGCAGTTTGCAATTTGGAGACGGAATTGTTTTTGTTGAGATAAGTGATTTCAATCATGCTTTTTATTTTAGATTTAAAATATTAACAACTCCATTTTATTTCAGTATTTAATTTGTGTATTCCTGTTTTATTAAATGCTAGCTTTTTTCTAGTCCAATACTGGCTTCCATCTTACCTCGAAATTACTTATAACGGCACCAACTTACTTTCGGAAGAACCCCCCCATCAGCCTTTTCTTTTATATCGTAAGCTTCTTAAAACGTTACTAGCTTAAGTTCAGAATAAAATCACGATTTTCTTTTAACGGCTAATTTCAAAAAAAAAATTGTTTTGAACGCTACTAACTGATTTTCTTTCAATGCAGTTTGCAATTTGGAGACGGAATTGTTTTTGTAGAGATAAGTGATTTCAATCGTGCTTTTTATTTTAGATTAGAAATATTAACAACTCCATTTTATTTCAGTATTTAATTTGTGTATTTCTGGTTTATTAAATGCTAGCTTTTTTCTAGTCCAATACCGGCTTCCATCTTACCTCGAAATTACTTATAAGGGCACCAACTTACTTTCGGAAGAACCCCCCCCATCAGCCTTTTCTTTTATATCGTAAGCTTCTTAAAACGTTACTAGCTTAAGTTCAGAATAAAATCACGATTTTCTTTTAACGGCTAATTTTAAAAAAATGTTTTGAACGCTACTAACTGAATTTCTTTCAATGCAGTTTGCAATTTGGAGACGGAATTGTTTTTGTTGAGATAAGTGATTTCAATCATGCTTTTTATTTTAGATTAGAAATATTAACAACTCCATTTTATTTCAGTATTTAATTTGTGTATTCCTGTTTTATTAAATGCTAGCTTTTTTCTAGTCCAATACTGGCTTCCATCTTACCTCGAAATTACTTATAACGGCACCAACTTACTTTCGGACGAACCCCCCCATCAGCCTTTTCTTTTATATCGTAAGCTTCTTAAAACGTTACTAGCTTAAGTTCAGAATAAAATCACGATTTTCTTTTAACGGCTAATTTAAAAAAAAAATTGTTTTGAACGCTACTAACTGAATTTCTTTCAATGCAGTTTGCCATTTGGAGACGGAATTGTTTTTGTAGAGATAAGTGATTTCAATCGTGCTTTTTATTTTAGATTAGAAATATTAACAACTCCATTTTATTTCAGTATTTAATTTGTGTATTTCTGTTTTATTAAATGCTAGCTTTTTTCTAGTCCAATACCGGCTTCCATCTTACCTCGAAATTACTTATAACGGCACCAACTTACTTTCGGAAGAACCCCCCCATCAGCCTTTTCTTTTATATCGTAAGCTTCTTAAAACGTTACTAGCTTAAGTTCAGAATAAAATCACGATTTTCTTTTAACGGCTAATGTAAAAAAAAAATTGTTTTGAACGCTACGAACTGATTTTCTTTCAATGCAGTTTGCAATTTGGAGACGGAATTGTTTTTGTAGAGATAAGTTATTTCAATCGTGCTTTTTATTTTAGATTAGAAATATTAACAACTCCATTTTATTTCAGTATTTAATTTGTGTATTTCTGGTGTATTAAATGCTAGCTTTTTTCTAGTCCAATACCGGCTTCCATCTTACCTCGAAATTACTTATAAGGGCACCAACTTACTTTCGGAAGAACCCCCCCCATCAGCCTTTTCTTTTATATCGTAAGCTTCTTAAAACGTTACTAGCTTAAGTTCAGAATAAAATCACGATTTTCTTTTAACGGCTAATTTCAAAAAAAAAATTGTTTTGAACGCTACTAACTGATTTTCTTTCAATGCAGTTTGCAATTTGGAGACGGAATTGTTTTTGTAGAGATAAGTGATTTCAATCGTGCTTTTTATTTTAGATTAGAAATATTAACAACTCCATTTTATTTCAGTATTTAATTTGTGTATTTCTGTTTTATTAAATGCTAGCTTTTTTTCTAGTCCAATACCGGCTTCCATCTTACCCCGAAATTACTTATAACGGCACCAACTTGCTTTCGAAAGACCCCCCCCCATAAGCCTTTTCTTTTATATCGTAAGCTTCTTAAAACGTTACTAGCTTAAGTTCAGAATAAAATCACGATTTTCTTTTAACGGCTAATTTAAAAAAAAACTTGTTTTGAACGCTACTAACTGATTTTCTTTCAATGCAGTTTGCAATTTGGAGACGGAATTGTTTTTGTAGAGATAAGTGATTTCAATCGTGCTTTTTATTTTAGATTATAAATATTAACAACTCCATTTTATTTCAGTATTTAATTTGTGTATTTCTGTTTTATTAAATGCTAGTTTTTTTCTAGTCCAATACCGGCTTCCATCTTACCTCGAAATTACTTATAACGGCACCAACTTACTTTCGGAAGACCCCCCCCCATAAACCTTTTCTTTTATATCGTAAGCTTCTTAAAACGTTACTAGCTTAAGTTCAGAATAAAATCACGATTTTCTTTTAACGGCTAATTTAAAAAAAAAATGTTTTGAACGCTACTAACTGAATTTCTTTCAATGCAGTTTGCAATTTGGAGACGGAATTGTTTTTGTTGAGATAATTGATTTCAATCATGCTTTTTATTTTAGATTTAAAATATTAACAACTCCATTTTATTTCAGTATTTAATTTGTGTATTTCTGTTTTATTAAATGCTAGCTTTTTTCTAGTCCAATACCGGCTTCCATCTTACCTCGAAATTACTTATAACGGCACCAACTTACTTTCGGAAGAACCCCCCCATCAGCCTTTTCTTTTATATCGTAAGCTTCTTAAAACGTTACTAGCTTAAGTTCAGAATAAAATCACGATTTTCTTTTAACGGCTAATTTAAAAAAAAATGTTTTGAACGCTACTAACTGAATTTCTTTCAATGCAGTTTGCAATTTGGAGACGGAATTGTTTTTGTTGAGATAAGTGATTTCAATCATGCTTTTTATTTTAGATTTAAAATATTAACAACTCCATTTTATTTCAGTATTTAATTTGTGTATTCCTGTTTTATTAAATGCTAGCTTTTTTCTAGTCCAATACTGGCTTCCATCTTACCTCGAAATTACTTATAACGGCACCAACTTACTTTCGGAAGAACCCCCCCATCAGCCTTTTCTTTTATATCGTAAGCTTCTTAAAACGTTACTAGCTTAAGTTCAGAATAAAATCACGATTTTCTTTTAACGGCTAATTTCAAAAAAAAAATTGTTTTGAACGCTACTAACTGATTTTCTTTCAATGCAGTTTGCAATTTGGAGACGGAATTGTTTTTGTAGAGATAAGTGATTTCAATCGTGCTTTTCATTTTAGATTAGAAATATTAACAACTCCATTTTATTTCAGTATTTAATTTGTGTATTTCTGTTTTATTAAATGCTTGTTTTTTTCTAGTCCAATACCGGCTTCCATCTTACCCCGAAATTACTTATAACGGCACCAACTTGCTTTCGAAAGACCCCCCATAAGCCTTTTCTTTTATATCGTAAGCTTCTTAAAACGTTACTAGCTTAAGTTCAGAATAAAATCACGATTTTCGTTTAACGGCTAATTTAAAAAAAAACTTGTTTTGAACGCTACTAACTGATTTTCTTTCAATGCAGTTTGCAATTTGGAGACGGAATTGTTTTTGTAGAGATAAGTGATTTCAATCGTGCTTTTTATTTTAGATTATAAATATTAACAACTCCATTTTATTTCAGTATTTAATTTGTGTATTTCTGTTTTATTAAATGCTAGTTTTTTTCTAGTCCAATACCGGCTTCCATCTTACCTCGAAATTACTTATAACGGCACCAACTTACTTTCGGAAGACCCCCCCATAAACCTTTTCTTTTATATCGTAAGCTTCTTAAAACGTTACTAGCTTAAGTTCAGAATAAAATCACGATTTTCTTTTAACGGCTAATTTAAAAAAAAAATGTTTTGAACGCTACTAACTGAATTTCTTTCAATGCAGTTTGCAATTTGGAGACGGAATTGTTTTTGTTGAGATAATTGATTTCAATCATGCTTTTTATTTTAGATTTAAAATATTAACAACTCCATTTTATTTCAGTATTTAATTTGTGTATTTCTGTTTTATTAAATGCTAGCTTTTTTCTAGTCCAATACCGGCTTCCATCTTACCTCGAAATTACTTATAATGGCACCAACTTACTTTCGGAAGAACCCCCCCCATCAGCCTTTTCTTTTATATCGTAAGTTTCTTAAAACGTTACTAGCTTAAGTTCAGAATAAAATCACGATTTTCTTTTAACGGCTAATTTAAAAAAAAATGTTTTGAACGCTACTAACTGAATTTCTTTCAATGCAGTAGAATTTGGAGACGGAATTGTTTTTGTTGAGATAAGTGATTTCAATCATGCTTTTTATTTTAGATTTAAAATATTAACAACTCCATTTTATTTCAGTATTTAATTTGTGTATTTCTGTTTTATTAAATGCTAGCTTTTTTCTAGTCCAATACCGGCTTCCATCTTACCTCGAAATTACTTATAACGGCACCAACTTACTTTCGGAAGAACCCCCCCATCAGCCTTTTCTTTTATATCGTAAGCTTCTTAAAACGTTACTAGCTTAAGTTCAGAATAAAATCACGATTTTCTTTTAACGGCTAATTTAAAAAAAAATGTTTTGAACGCTACTAACTGAATTTCTTTCAATGCAGTTTGCAATTTGGAGACGGAATTGTTTTTGTTGAGATAAGTGATTTCAATCATGCTTTTTATTTTAGATTTAAAATATTAACAACTCCATTTTATTTCAGTATTTAATTTGTGTATTTCTGTTTTATTAAATGCTAGCTTTTTTCTAGTCCAATACCGGCTTCCATCTTACCTCGAAATTACTTATAACGGCACCAACTTACTTTCGGAAGAACCCCCCCCCCCATCATCCTTTTCTTTTATATCGTAAGCTTCTTAAAACGTTACTAGCTTAAGTTCAGAATAAAATCACGATTTTCTTTTAACGGCTAATTTCAAAAAAAATGTTTTGAACGCTACTAACTGATTTTCTTTCAATGCAGTTTGCAATTTGGAGACGGAATTGTTTTTGTAGAGATAAGTGATTTCAATCGTGCTTTTTATTTTAGATTAGAAATATTAACAACTCCATTTTATTTCAGTATTTAATTTGTGTATTTCTGTTTTATTAAATGCTAGCTTTTTTTCTAGTCCAATACCGGCTTCCATCTTACCTCGAAATTACTTATAACGGCACCAACTTACTTTCGGAAGAACCCCCCCCCATCAGCCTTTTCTTTTATATCGTAAACTTCTTAAAACTTTACTAGCTTAAGTTCAGAATAAAATCACGATTTTCTTTTAACGGCTAATTTAAAAAAAAATGTTTTGAACGCTACTAACTGAATTTCTTTCAATGCAGTTTGCAATTTGGAGACGGAATTGTTTTTGTTGAGATAAGTGATTTCAATCATGCTTTTTATTTTAGATTTAAAATATTAACAACTCCATTTTATTTCAGTATTTAATTTGTGTATTTCTGTTTTATTAAATGCTAGCTTTTTTTTTTCCTCGTACATATGTTTAATTATCTACCGAGTTGGTAGCAAAAATTACGAATTATACTCATTTTTAGTTCGTGTGAGGGGAATCTATCACCATACTTTCCCTTAAACACGTCTGTTGGACTTTTGTTAAGTACAATACTTAATAGTTTTTTTTTTTTTAATGGAGAGTAGAAAACGCATTGTGGTTGCGTTATCGGCAGCTCCTGTTACTCTCGCTTCTTCTTATTTGTCCCTCAGTCCTCATTTTTTAAATGAGTGATTTTTCGGACAAAGGGAGAAGAAAAAGCTGTTTTCTAGGTTGGCAGTATTTTTGCGAACAGTTGGCTGAGATGGCGGAAATTTTCTGTTTCTATGTCTATCCTTGTAGCCATGTCACTAGTAAGGGTGCTGGAGGTAAACGTTTTGTCTGGGCTGACGTTATCCGCCTGATAGTCAGGGACCCGAACCTTGGATTAACCACTAAGGAGGCTGTCCTATCAGCAGGTGCAAAGTACTGGGGCTGCTGTATTGCCATTTGGTGAATGGATTCTGGACCATGCAGTAGCTTCTGGTGGGGCCTCTCGATGCCATACTAGTGGGTAATTGTTACGGCTTTACCTTATCATTAGCTACAAATAAAAAAAAATCTTCGTTTCTTTTTCTCTCTTAATTTCCCCTCTCTGTCCTGCTCTAAGTAAATCTGTCGACGTAGTCCACAAATTCCAAAATTTCATCATGACAAGTTTCAAGAAAAAATACACGATTAAACCCGGTTCTCCAACTTCCAACGTAGACCCCTACTACCATGTCTCCTTCTCCAACATCAGGGGTCTTCGTTCTAACCTTCCAGAGGTTGAAACCCAATTACAGGAGACTAAACCAGACCTTTTATTTTTAAGTGAAACTGGCATTGGACAGGCTATTTCCCTAGATGAGTTTGCAATTTCAGGATACTCTAACTTAACTTCTAAATCTGACCCCCAAGATCGCCATGGGGATGGAATATGTGCCTATATTAAAGATAGCTTTCCATGTGGGAGGGACATCTCCAGGGAAGATCCTAACTTACCCTATATGTGCTTCCGGGTTGCTTTAGCTCACACTACTGCATTTATATTTACTCTCTATCGCCCCCACAACAGCGGAGTTACTATCTTTCAAAGCATATCTGAGAAAATTGACCAAGTCCTTTCTACTTATCCTTCAGCTAACATTCACGTATGTGGAGACTTCAATGTTCACAACGTCGAATGGTTGACCCACTCAAACAAGACCGATGATGAGGGGAGGTTCTGTCATGATTTCTCCATTGCCTATGACCTCACTCAGATTGTTCAGGAACCTACCCGTGTGCCAGATAATGACGGCCAGTATGCGAGCCTACTAGACCTTTTTCTCACAACTTGCCCTGAACTATGTTCAGTTTCTGTTCTGTCGCCTCTTGGATCTTCCGACCACTCTGTTGTATGAATTAAGATAAAAATGAAATGTAATAAGTCCCCAGACGTACCTCTTCATCGTACAGTATATCGATACACTAAGGCTGACTGGGATAGCTTCCGTACATTTATATCTGATCTACCTCTGCATTCCATGTTTAAAAAGGATGTGTCCTCTATAGTATTAGACCTAACTGAATGGTTAATTGTAGGTATTGACCATTTCATACCCTCTAAAAAGTTTCAGCCAAAACCTAACAGCAAGCCATGGTTCTCTCCAGAATGTGCTGCTGCCATTGCGCACCGAAATCACTTTTTCCACTGCTTCAACCGTAATAGATGTATGGAAACTAAAGCCGTTTTCAGGACTGCCAGCAACCATTGTAAGAAAGTAATAAGGAACGCAATAGTGTTGTATGCTCAATCTGTTAAGTCCAAAGTAGCTGAGCAGCGGCTTGGTTCCCACCAGTTTTGGCAAATAGCAAACAGAATCCTGAACAGAAGCGTGGGCTCCATCCCAACTATTATCAATGGACCTGAGGTAATCTCGTCAGCATCAGACAAAGCCAAACTCTTTGTCAAGAACTTTGCAGCTAATTCTACCCTTTGCGACCAAGACCGCCAACCCCCAATATTTCCTCCTGTATCAGAAAACACGCTATGTGATATACGTATATCTGTACTTGATGTTGTGAAGCTAATCAAAAACCTTGATTCGAGTAAAGCAACTGGCCCTGATGGTATTCCAATTATAGTACTCAAAAAACTTCAACCTGAATTAGCGCCCATACTTACAAAACTGTTTAAACGTTGTCTTAAGGAGAATAGTTTCCCATCTCCCTGGAAAATCTCATCAGTATGCCATGTATTTAAGAATTCAGGTAATCGCTCATCCCCCTCTCAGTACAGGCCAATAAGTCTCCTTTGCGTCATGAGTAAGTTGCTAGAATCTGTGTTAAATACAGAAGTAATCAAACATCTCAACAAAAATAACCTTCTTAGTGACACTCAATATGGTTTCCGTTCTGCTAGATCTACAGCAGATGTCCTTACAGTTATATCGCATAGGATTAGCAAATCTCTCGACGGTGGCAATCTTTCTAGGGCAATTGCTCCTGACATATCTAAATCCTTTGATAGGGTATGGCATAAAGGTTTACTTCATAAGATCGCTAGCTATGGTATAGCTGGAAAAGTCTTCTCAATTATTAAATCATTTCTTTCTGATAGGTTCATAAGAGTAGTAGTTGAGGGGCAAAAATCAGAAGCTCACAGTATTAATGCCGGTGTCCCTCAGGGATCCATCCTGGGCCCAACTCTTTTCCTGATCTACATTAATGATCTTCCAAATCATATCCTTACATCATTTGTAGACATTTATGCTGACGACACTACCATTTATGGTACCATATCTAAGACAGTAAACGACCAAGTTCTCTCCAATTCTCTCTCCTCTGATCTTGAGCACGTAGTACAATGGGGAAAGAAGTGGCTGGTTACTTTTAATGCATCTAAAACCAAGCTTCTCTCTTTACATCATCAACATTCTAATCCACATTTGTCATCAATTGAAATGAATGGGTCTCGTCTTCAGGAGGCCTCAAGTTTTGACAAGCTTCTGGGCTTGACCATTACTCCTGATCTTAAATGGAACACGTTTATCAAATCTGTTGCCAAGGCCGCTGGAAAAATGGTGGGATCTTTCTATCGATCCAGTAGATATCTCACTGCTGATGCTATTCTCTACCTATATAAGAGCCAGGTACGTCCAAGGATGGAATACTGTTGCCACATCTGGGCAGGAGCTGCTAGAAAGGACTTGTCCTGCCTTGATAGAGTTCAAAATAGACTTCGTAGCCTCGTAGGAGATGTCCTTTTCTCCTCCTTGCAACCTCTATCTCACAGAAGAGATGTTGCGAGTTTGTCTCTGATGTATCGTTATTTTCATGGAAAGTGTTCAACTGAGCTTCAATCTATGGTCCCCACTCGCCAAACCTTCACAAGAAACACTCGTCTAGCTGTAAACACTATCAATAATTTCCCCCACTCTTTATCTGTGCCTAAACCTAAACGTAGATTCCATGAACAAAGCTTCTTTCTTAGAACTGCACGCCTGTGGAATTGTCTTCCGTTTTCCTGCTTTCCGGCTGACTACAATATGGTTGTGTTCAAGTCTAAAGTAAATAAGTTCTTGATGAGCCGTTCCATATAATTTATTAAATTTACCAAATTTTCATTACTAATGATTACTATATTGACCAATTTCTACTGTACACTCTTTAACCCTTATCCTTGAGTGGCCTCTGGGCCTTGATAATGTGGTGATGCCTTTGTAAAAAAAATTAAAAAAAAGATGGGGATCAGACAGAGTGTTGATGATGTAAAGATAGAAGCTTTACCACCTCTTCCCACATTGTACCACGCGCTCAAAATCAGAGGAGATATAATTAGAGAAAACTTTGTCATTTGCGGCCTTTGATGTGGTGCCGTAGATGGTTGTGTCATCAGCATAGATGTCAACGAATGATTTAAGTATGTGTTTTGGGATATCATTGATGTAGATCAGGAAGAGAGTTGGGCCCAGGATAGCCCCTGGGACTCCAGCATTAATACTGCAGGACTCTGATTTCTACCCAGCAACCACTACTCTTATGAACCTATCAGAGAGAAATGATTTAATGATTGAGAAAACATTTCCAGTAATACCGTAGCTGGAAATCTTGTGAAATAGGCCCTTATGCCATACCTTATCAAAGGCCTTTGATATGTCAAGAGCAATTGCCCTGGAAAAGAAACCTTTGTCAAGAGATCCACTAATCCTCTGTGATATAACCGTTAGAACATCTGCTGTAGATCTTGCAGAGCAGAGACCATATTGCAGGGCACTAAGAAGGTTGTTTCTGTTGAGGTGGTTGACTACTTCTTTATTTAATATGAATTCCGACAACTTACTCATGACACACAGGAGATTATTGGTCTGTATTGAGAGGGAGATGACTTTCACCTTAATTCTTAAATACAGGACATACTGATGAGGTTTTCCAGGGTGTTGGAAAGCACTTCTCGTTAAGGCAACGCTTAAAAAAATTTGTAAGTATGGGGGTAAGTTCTGGTTGGAGCTTTTTCAGCACTATAACTGGAATGCCATCAGGGCCAGTTGCTTTACTGGAATCAAGGTTCTTGATTAGCTTGGCGAACTCACGCACATATATTTGTATGTTGCATAGTGTGTTGTCTGTAATAGGAGGAAATAAAGGAAGTTCATGGTAATTGCCGCATAGTGTAGAATTCGCTGCAAAGTTGTTGGTAAAAAGTCTGGCCTTGTCTGATGCTTACGAGATGACCTCAGGTCCATTGATGATAGTTGGGATAGAACGCACGCTTCTGTTCAAGATCCTGTTTGCTATTTGCCAGAACTGGTGGGAACCAAGCCGCTGCTCAGCTATTTTGGATTTAACAAACTGAGCATATAGCTCTCTTTCATGTTTGATTACCTTTTTACAGTGGTTGCTGGCAGTCCTGAAAGTAGATTTAATCTCAGTACATCTATTACGTTGGTAGTTATGGAAAAAAGTGATTTCTGTGCGCGATGGCAGCAGCACATTCGATGGAGAATCATGGCTGGCTGTTATGTTTCTGTCAGAATTTTTTGGATGGTATTAATCGGTCTATGCCTACAATTAACCATTCGGTCAAGTCTGACACTAGAGAAGACACATCCTTTTTAAACATGGAATCCAGAGGTAGGTCAGATATGAATGTACGGAAGCTATCCCAGTCAGCCATAGAATATCGATATACAGTACGGTGGAGAGGTACGTCTGAAGACTTATTGCATTTCATTTTCATCTTAACTGCTACAATAGAGTGGTCGGAAGATTCCAGCGGAAATAGAACGGAACATGAACAAAGCTCAGGGGAAGTTGTGAGGAAAAGGTCTAGAAGGCTTGCATATTGACCGGGTATATCGGGCACACGGGTGGGTTCGTGAACAATCTGAGTGAGGTCATAGGCAATGGCAAAATCATGACAAAACCTCCCCTCGTCATCGGTTTTATTTGAGTGGGTCAGCCATTCCACATTATGGACATTGAAGTACCCGCAAATGTCAATGTTAGCCGAAGGATGAGCAGACAGGATGTGGTCAATTTTCTCAGATATGCTCTTAAAGATAGTAACCCCACTGTTGTGGGGGCGATAGAGGGCAAATATAAATGCAGTGGTGTAAGCTAGTGCAACCCGGAAGCACATATAAGGTAAATTTAGGTCTTCTCTCGAGATATCCCTACAGCATGGAAAGCCATATTTGATGTAGGGACATATACCATGCCCATGGCGATCTTGGAGGGTCAGATTTAGATGTTAAGTTGGAGTATCCTTTAATTATGTATTCTTCTATTTATGCCAGTTTCACTTCACGATTTGTCCGGTTTCGTCTCCTGTAATCGTGTTTCAACTTCTGGAAGGGTGGAACGTAGACCCTCTGATGTTGGAAAAAGAGACCTGGTAGAAGGGGTCTACGTTAGTGGATGGGGTTCTAGGTTTATTCGTGTTTCTCCTTTGGAGATTTGTCATGATTGAGGTTTTGGGGTTTGTGGAGCAGGTCGGTAGACTTGGTTGGAGCAGAACAGAGAGGGAAAATAAGAGAGAAAAATACAAGTTTTTTTTGTGGCACATGATAAGGTAAAGTCGTAACAATTACCCACTAGTATGCCATCGAGAGGCCCTACCAGAAACTACTGTATGGTCCAGAATGCATTCACCAAATGGCAATACAGCAGCCTCGGTACTTTGCACCTGCTGATAGGACAGCCTCCTTAGTCGTTAATCCAAGGTTAGGGTCCCTGACTATCAGGCGGGTAACGTCAGCCCAGATGAAACGTTTACCTCCAGCACACTTACTAGTTACATGACCACAAGGATAGACATAGAAACAGAAATTTTCCGACATTTCAGACTATCTTTACAAAATACTACCGACCTAGAAAGTAGCTTTTACTTCACCCTTTGTCAGAAAAATCACTCATTGGAAATGAGGAGTGAAGGACAAAAAAGGAGAAGCGAGAGTTACTGGAACTGCCGATAAAACCTTCACATTCATTATCTCCTCTCCATTGGGGAAAAATAATGAAAAAACGTGAGAAGGACTTATTAATATCTACTTTGTATAAGTCCTTTGCCCCATTCAAGGCTTAGGATATTACTTGAAGATAGTCTCCCCACCCATGTTAATACATGGATACTTTTTGTCTTCATCTAGGTCGAGCTGGCATGTTTAACCGTTCCAGCTCCACCCCATAATAAACATGCTATAACGGAACTTTTATAAAATTGAAAAAGTCTGGTTATTTTTAACTCGTTTAAAAAGCTGGTTAAGAAGAAATACCTTTAGGGTTATGTATTAACTTTAGCTAGAAGTAATGCATACTTTAGAAGAAAAAATACAAAAAAGCCGCGTGTTTTTGAGTTCAGATAATATGCAAATAAAATTAGGGACATGTTAAATTTCATGGGATACTTTTTTTTGTTGTAAATATAAGAAATGTATTGGTTAATAATAGTATTTTTGACAAAAAAAGATTAAGGAGAAAGATAAGAAAACAAGACAAATATTCAGGATTAAAGTCAAAGATGTAATAAAGAAAAAGAATAAAAAAAATAAAAAAAACTAGACATCTTAGTGTTTTTTAGATTACTAGGCTGCAAAAGTTACGAACAGAAAAGTGTCTTAGCTTTTGGGACCATAGCGTTCGACTTAGCTTGGAGGCGATTGCTTAAAGAGGATGAATGCCAGTCAGCCAGTCTGCTTTTATGCCGATATTTAAAGGGTATGTTGGGTGGTCGGGGGGTCTTGGTGAGTTTTGTATTTTTATTTATTTCTTTTAAATTCAACGTTGAATTCTCTATCTAATGCCAGAATGTTCGACCACTCCATAATAAATATGCTATAATGGAACGTTCACCAGTAAAAAAGTACTATTCATTAAAATTCAGATCATTATGGACTGCTGGTCGTAAAGATGGAACATGTGTGCTATGTTTGATTTGGATTGCGACAATTTCAGTTTTTTTTTCCAAATGGCCTGTAAAATTGTAAACATTTTCTATAACCTGAATCATTTATGAATTTTGTATCAAAATTAGAATAAGGATTCTCGGCATAAGCATTAATAACATTTTAGATTTTAATCTTCATTAGGAAAATAAAATTGATGAGAAACGGTTTCTCGGGGAATTTAGTACCTTTTACAAAACGGATATTAGTTAACGGATGTTAATAAAGCTAAGTGTGGTTATCTGTTTATATATTGTAGTGATAAACTTCTCAACTAATTGAACAAATACTTGAAATAAAATTCGTGAAAACTTAGATACTTCTGTGTTTTTTTTTGTGCAATTATAATTATATCTATAAGACGTTAATTAATAAACATCTTCTGAATTTCAGTTTCTATGGCGTATTTTCCAAAGGTTTTAAAGTACATGCTATTAATGCAATCGTCGATTTAAGCATTTATATATTTTGATTTCGCATTGAGGTCGATCCCTTGTTATTTTACAGACATGAAGTACTATTGAATGAATTTCAATTTCTTTCTAACCCTCTTTAAATATTAGATGTTTTTCTAAAAATAATAACCCTGCAATTTGTTCGGAAATTACCTTGAATCATCTTGCTTCAATATAACAGGGATACGCGTGGTGAGTTTGACAGTGACAGCAACAGAAGTGCTTCTTCTACTACTGTCACAAGAAAGGCTGCCACCCTTTCTTGTAAATAAGCAAACATTAGATAAGTGGAAAATGAGATTAAGATAAGTCGAGACTCGAACCTTGTAAGCTAAGCAATATTCAGAATAGATTCAGACATTGGAATGTTGGAATTTAGCTTTTTTTCTCGAAATAGCTTTATACTGTTTGTATTGTAAAAAATAATTAATTGTTCATTCTTTTATGAAAACTGAATTAAAAAGTCCAGCTAAAAAATAATGAACAATACAAATTTAAAATATATTGAAAAAACAGGTTAGGTTGAAAAATCGGTTAGTTCAGAATTCTCTGTTTGAGAAATATGTTTGGAGAAAGTGTACTGAGCCACGTGAGTTGGTCACGTTTGGAACCACACATCTGACGTCTTAGCAGAAAGGGAATTTCTCAATAATAGAAGCTAGGATTAGCAGATTAGAGAGTCGACCAAGAGTCAGCAAAGTCAGTCGGAAAGAGTTGACATAGTCAAAGGAGGGCCCCTTTAGAAGCGAAGGAAAGACATTTAACCATGTGGAGACGAATTTGAATTCCCGACGTCATCATCATTTTGACCGGTCAAATGAAATAAAGAACATCATCGGTTTTTGTAACTGTTTTCTTCATCTCTTCATTCAACAATTGAAGGTAATCATCTTTATATGTACTTTGTATAACTCCCTTCCAAATAATGTTTCCCCATCTCCATCATAAGTAATGATTCTCCCCTCTAATGTAAAAAGAACTGAGCACCTTTTCTCCTCGTTATAAGAATCTACAGAACAGTAATATTTTTAAATGTCTTTCTTCTCTCATTATCTCATCATCGTCAATCCTGTATTATATGTACCTGGTTATATGTCCCCGTCATCTCTCGATATACGATTCCCAATATGGACCCCTATACAACACTCCTATTACTACCAATAATAATAATAATAATAATAATAATAATTATTATTATTATTATTATTATTATTATTATTATTATTATTATTATTATTATTACAATAATAATAATTATAATAGTAGTAATAATAATAGAACATGTCTATATACTAGGGAAAACAGAATCGAAGAATTTAATAAACATACTTGCCTCGCACACCTCCACACATACTGTTATACACCACCACATACTTAAGTAATTTGATTTATTAGGGGGCCAACTCAGTAATTATAGAATGAGAAATATCAAAAAAAGCTGATAGAAATTGTCAATCTGGACGGGAAAATAGTCCGCAAATTCTAATTGTAACAGTTCAGAAAGAAAATTAAACTATGAATGGTGTGGGCGAGAACAGAAAATTATAGGAGGGGGATACGATTCATAATGAAAAATAACTACATAAGAAACATGAACAACACGGAAAAAAATTGTAACAACTCAGAGGAAGTGGGAAAATACAGATACAAATCAAAACAGTAATAGAACATAGTACTTTTGAGAATATCAAAAAAATTAAGGGAGGTAAAATCGGAACAAAACAAATGAACCCGACTTACACAGCAGAAAACAAAAAAAAACCAAAAAAAACGCGAGAAATATATGAAGCAAATTTTTAAAAATCAAAACAGAAATATTGAATGGAAGATAAACATGACGGAAGAGCTTCCTGGCGCTAATGAAATAAGAAAACAAAAACGATATGAATAAAGAAACCTTCACGACAATTTTCTCAAAATTGTAAACTGGAATTAATCATACAACGATTTATACGAGTTTCCAAAGTTACGAGGGCACAGAAAATTTAATGCAAAACATGAAAAATTTATCCACGAAACATATGCATTCAATATAAAAAGCACCAGTTTAGTAATATTACAAAATACCTAAAACAAAATCCAATATCTTGAAAACCTTATAAAAGTATATCGACTACTTCGTTTATAATTTTGGACGAGTTCTAGAACAAGAGCAAAGGTTACAATGAAAGGAAAAGAAAGGACGAACTCTCTACACAGATGTAAATAGTCTGATCTTACGAGAGAGACAAATTAGAAAAGAGAAAATCGACAAATATCACTGAGACTACAATATCATTAAATGCATTACAGAGAAGAATGCCCTATAGCAAACACTTTATGTTTCAATAAAAAATCCTTTATAATGATTTGAGCGAAACTCTTTAATCTGTTTTGATTTACTATGCATAAATAACTAGCAAGATTTGTAGAGGTGTATGCGTTCCTTTCATAAAAATAGAAATACTAATAAGATTGCGTAACATCGATTTTTAATATTCTTCAACAAAGTCATCACTTTTTGAACAGAATTCAACATTTCTACTCCACTTGCAATGCTCTTATAGACAGAACGTGAAGTAGCGGTTTATTAACTATTTGTATCATAAGCTTGTCTACAAAAATATACTGAGTTATACTGGTTCATGCTTCAATACGTTAAACATGTACCGTCGTTAACAATTATGGTATTCTTACATTCTTGGTTATACCATACTTAATAATATCTCTTGTAAAAAGAATAGGTGAAAATATTATTCTTCTAGCCCTTTGCATATGTGAGCTCATAAACCCATTTTTTGTTCACGTGATGCTTTTTATCTCTTTTATAAAGGCAATAATGCAGCACGATGGAAATACTGTAAATGCACTGTACTATTAATAACATTTAGCTCACAAATGTCTAAGGCAATTTTTACAGTGTTCAGAAATTGAAACGTACAGTTTAATTATAAATAACACAGAGGTATACACTTCTGCTGAGGAACAAACTATGAATTTCATTAGGAAAAGAAAACAAATTGCACAACAGAACTAACAGAAAGGCTTAAAATATTTACTCTACAACCCATGAACATAAAAAAAATAAGTACACAATAGAATAGGGTGTTTCCATACAATATGAGTTTAATACCAAGAACCTTTTGGATATAATTTTCATGTGTGACTTTCTCTTGACTCTATTTTAAGGCGAACTATTACAGGCTAAAAATAATAACATTTACTGTAATGCTATCAGAAATCGATATAGGGAAAAGGGTATAAGCCACTCTTAATCGTTCTAAAAGCAGATTTAAAACAGAATAATCCTTTTAATATTTGGTATGGCTGGAAAGGAAGTATGTATTATGTAGATCTGCGAATTAATCATAGTTTGCATTGGGATAGAACAATACACATGCTTGTTTAAATTAATATAATTACTAGCGGGTCACAAAGCGTTGACCGACCGTGAGATACATTTAAATATGATATTATACTTCATGCAGCTTACGTATTTATCGGTTAGAGACATTCCTCTATCAATTATAATATTGCACCTAAGATATGGTAGATAAATTCAAGTTAAAATAATATATATATATATATACACACATATATATACATATATATGCATATATATATATATATATATATATATATATATAGAGAGAGAGAGAGAGAGAGAGAGAGAGAGAAATAAATAAAAAGGAACAAACCGTATTATGTGCCCATCAACTTTTCGTCTTTATTTCGAGACATCCTCTCGAAATAAAGACGAAACGTTGATGAACACATATTACGGTTTGTTCCATTTTATTTCTCTATTTCGTCGGAATACTATTTCCATTATTTTTATCATATATATATATATATATATATATATATATATATATGTATATATATATATATATTAGTCTCCGCGTGAAAAGGCAGGACACAAAATGTTTTCAATAATAATAATAATAATAATAATAATAATAATAATAATAATAGAATAACCATAACAATAGCAAAGAGTTTCGCTGGCGAGGACTACTATTGAGTGTAACCAGTTACAGTCCTTTTGAAATTTTCATCTCTATGTTTTTCGTTATCTACTGAATATTTTTAATGAAACCTATATAAAATATGTTCCTTATTAAATTGTAAAGATTTTCTATTCTGAAAGAAGTTTTAAAAATTTTTATCTATAATGCTATTTTAAAGATTTTTCGGATTTTCTCATCATTCAGACATGTATGACAAATAGGGGGTTGCAGAAAAGAATTGTGATGTGAGGAGAAATACAAACTGAAACAGATAGAATATTCAGATCTGTAATGATACCAAAAGGGGGTTGCAAAAATGAGGTGTGGTGTGGGGAGAAAACAAACTAAAATAGAGAGTAGGAAAGTTTTTTTTGAATACATAGAAATCCACATTCATTTTTTAAAATCCAAATTAATAAATTAAATAAAATATAATCTTAAAAAGATACGATACAAGTTAGAAAAGCATTTCATCCAAGGCATGGAAATTGTTAAACAAAATGTTTTTACTATAGGCTTTAAAAATAAACGTACCAGATTCAATTTAAAATTTATTTATCTTCAAAGTGCACTGTTATACATTTTACATAGTAAGGTATTACATTTTTATACCTTACTTTGTAAAATGTATAAAATTGCATTTCAAAGATAAATAAATTTAAAATTGAATCTTGTATCTTTATTTTTAAGCATTTAGTCAAAGCATGTTGTTTAACAATTTTTATGTCTTATATGAAATGCTTTTCTAACTTATATATATATATATATATATATATATATATATATATATATATATAATTGCATACATATATCGGCGCTACTTCAACATTAATTAAGAAAAGAATATCAAACCACATTTCTTCTTTTAACAACCATAGTTCCTATAATAACCAAGGAACTTCTCTAACCACTTTAATTAAAAAACTTAACTAAAAAAAATTGTGAAATCGAGGCTGGAAATAAAATGGACAAAATGGCAGCCATCTTGGTTGGGAATTTAAAAAGTCATAAAGAGATATTTGAAGATAAAATAAAAAGCATTTAAAACCTAAAAAAGAATAATGATGCAGGTAGGTTGCAAAGTAACTTATTGACGATGGTAACATTTATTTGTTGTATATTTGATTTTTATTTAACACTTCTTCGAATCGCTGTTGACTGTAAAACATATCCATAGTTTTTTGGTGCATAAACATCAATATGGGTCACACACATATTCTTGGTGGGATTTCCAAAGTATTAATGAAATTGCATAAAATAATATCGTGAGGTCTGTGTGTGGAACATCTATTTTATTTGGATGATAACTGGAAAATTAGAAAAGTTTCAAAATAAATAGAAATAATGATATGGAGTACAGGGCCTGGATATAGTGTACACAGGAGCACTCAACTGTGAGTAAAACACAGTTTATTTTCGGCAGACTCGTAACTCATTTTCCTTATAAGTTCTTTTAGTCCTTACATTCGAAAAGCGATGTTTCTGACAAAGGGAAAAGAATTGTTGTTTTCTGGTTTGACCGGGTTGTATGTAGACCATATTTTCCTACATTATTAAACTTTTTCTTGCTTGCTTCTTTTTCTTGTTGCCTTCTTAAATCTTGCTTGTCAGCGAGCACAAAAATTTATGACTGGAAAATGGATGACGTCATAAACGACTGACGTAAATAAAGGAAGTAGGAAGACGAGACGAATGACGTAATTAAAAGAGAAAAGAGAAAGGGAGGGAGAGGACGAAAAAGGTGGCGAGAAAGGGATTGGGAGGTCGAAAAGGGATGAAACAACAAGAAGGGGGTGGAAAGGCGGATAAATGATTATTTTCAAGAAAGAAACGGTTAAAAATGAGCTTTGTTTTTTTTTTTAAGTTGTCAAAAGCTACTACCCATCTTTATGACGTCATACATTCCTGTAAAAACACATTCATCAAGCTATGTGAAATGATATATTTAATAATATATAACAAATACTGACCCAACGGGCGGTCTAGTATCATATACATTCCTACCTTGCAGCAACAAAGTGATCAATGTTTCTTTTTAGCAAGGTTCTTTATTTTCGTATTTATATGTATACTAGCGAGGGGTACCCGGCGTTGCCCGGGTGTTTGTAGTTGTGTGTAAAAAAACAGGTGCCCGTGAAAAAAAAAGCCTTGACGACGCGCAGTTGGAAAATAGTAAAGTGTGAAAAAAAAAACAGGTGCGCGTTTTTGATTGACGTGACGGCAAGGTATTCAGCAGTTAGCATGATGTGCGGGATAGTTTTTAATGAGGTCAATAAATCGGTTAGTTTGTTTTTAAAAACCCACTCCCTCGTTTCGAAATGAAAGCTACCGTCTGATATGACGGAGTCGACATTGAGCAAACGGGCCTGTGATTAAAGTCGAGTTTCGCTTTTTTTATACCGAAAACCGAATGTAACGCGTGCCGATGCGGGAAATGTGGAATAATTAACGCTTGAAAGTCAATAAAATTAAATAGACAGACGAGCTCCGTGGTTAAGTGTGAGATATTACAATTTATAGATGATATAAAAAGTTTTAAGAAGTTGTGAAGCGAGCGAGCGCTTCTCTGAAAGAAGCCTTTTGTGGACATCGAGGAAAAGCGTACATAAATACATACATACATACAATTTCGCTTATATATATATATATATATATATATATATATATATATATATATATATATATATATATATATATATATATATATATAATGATTTTACCGTCACTGGATTATTTATCTTCGCCCAGACTATCCATTCATGTGTAATCACCTTTTTCTTCACCATATTCCCTCATCTTCATTTTTTATCAAGTAAGATCTTTGACTTACTTGTTGTTTCATCAAATACTTTTGCATGAAAAATCCTATCCCGCATTTTGCTAATCCATACCCTCTGATGAGAAGGAAAGTATTTCTTCGAAACTTCATGGCTTAAGGACTATCCACTTATCCAATGTTTCCTTTTCAGATTAAATATATTTTGTACTCATTTCAAAGTGTTTTTAAACATGTTTTATTAACAGTTTGCTCGTATGTATATATATATATATATATATATATATATATATATATATATATATATATATATATATATTTGTTTTTGTTATTAATACTTTTTTAATGAATTAAATTATTCATACGAAATTGCATTTTTACGTAAAATCAAGCTGGGAATTATCATATTCTTTTGACCAATTTGGTACCCTCTTAATATATTATTTTTTAAAAATATAATTATCCACTGGCACGTGCTTCGTCGTCTACGACTCATCAGAGTGGCTAGATTCAGCCACTCTGATAAGTCGTAAACGACGAAACACGTGTCAGCGGATAATTATATTTTAAAAAAATTATATATATATGCCTTTCCCATTTTAAACCCCGTGGGAATCGCCCAATCGTCGATTACAATGTTCAAGCAATCAAGCAGGAATATTTATATATGCATATATGTGTGTGCATGTATATATATATATATATATATATATATATATATATATATATATATATATATATATATATATATATATATATATATAGTTTCACCTGTTATCCTGTTTCTTTTTAAGATAGAATCATCCGATCATCGAAGACAAGATGCAAGCGGCAAGACAACGATCAGGGCCAACAAAGCTTTATATAGATTAGATAGTACTATCTATACTTTTTCCGAAAACTGTTTTGACAGACAAGCAATACGTTAAAGTAGGCCTCGATATTGATTCTTAATCCTCTCCCTCATTTGAACTATTGCGGAACTGGAAATAAATAAGACGGTCAACTCTGATTACACTAGTGTTCTTTTTACAACAGAAAACGTAATTATTAGTTATAGACAATTTAGTCAACAGCTAGCTCTACCCATATCAGTCAAGTCTTCTCCGACTTTAGTGTGATTTATTATTGTAGAAGGTCCTCTTTGTCTTACTGTTACGAGTTTCCTTTTTAAGTCTCGTTTTCTGACAATGACACATGGTTTATAAATGGAAGACACCATCAGTGATATTTGTTATTTAACTTGTAGGATCGATAAGACAATTTTAGACCGATGTAATATTACTCGATCAGTGTTTATAGATGACTGATTCGTAATTGCTTACATGGAATGTCAATATCTCATTTGTTAACGCCTTACTGAATACGACAGAGTTTATTATGTAGATATACACGTTCGTGATATTTACCTTCTTTTAACCATCATGGGATTGCGTGACTCAAGGTAAGAAAATGAGGATTGAATAGCTAGTTTACAAGAAATGTATTCAATCTGTAAAAAAATAAATGCAACTTCGTCGGCATTTCCCGGTATGAGCATCTAAGCAAATTAGCAAGAAACCAAGACTCGCTCAAACGTAAATAGGTAAAGATAGGTCTCTTAAACGTGTCCAAAGCTATATATATATATATATATATATATATATATATATATATATATATATATATATATATAAGTCCGACAGATTATGTAATTTTAAAAGTAGAAAATTGTCTAGAGACACTTGGACTAACTCATTAACTGGCATAATCAAAACCAGTTCAGGTTGATTCAGATATATCACAATTCCTTCTCCATTTTAACAGGATATATATATATATATATATATATATATATATATATATATATATATATATAAGATGCCGTTATATGTATGAGCTTGATAGTTTCAGTGAAAAATTCATTTTCGTCTGGCTGTTACCTCTCAATTAAAAAAATATTGTTTCGTTTCTCACTATTTCCTTAAAAATAGCATTGCCATCCTCAATCTTACATATTAAACGACATATCTTATTTTTAAATTATTCTTGCTTTATTGATGAGCACTATTTTTTTGTTTGCATCTTATGTTAAATGTTGGATAGCGAGGTTTCTATATTATGCAAGAATGAGTATCTAATGAACGCAGTTTATACAATGGGTTGGATATACAAGGCATTTGTTTAGCGTTGTCTCCGTTTTTTATGATTTTCTTTGTAACTATTTATTAATATAGGTTAAACATATATACAATTAAACAGGACATACGCCAAATCCTCAACTAACATTTTCTTAACAGAAAAGTGACCGAACATCTGAGGAATTATCTCTTCCTAAACAGGAAAAACATTTCATTCATTCATCTGGGGATCTTGGTTCGAAAGAAATGACCAGAAAGTCCGGTTATATTTTCGGGCAACTTTTATTCCAAATATTTTTCCCGTTGGAAGATTGCATGCGTCCTTAGATTCTGCTTCCCGCCACCCCGTACGGGGTCATCCTAGCCCTGTCGCCAAACTCGAACTCTCCATGTCAGTCATCTGTTTTTCTCAATGTCTCTATACTCCTAAGTTTGCCTGTATATATTGAAACTAATTTTTGTGCTAACGTTATCCGATTGCAAAGAGAACTAACACGTTACTTCAATCACATTTTTCCGACCAAGTTTATTGTTTTTATCTCTACGTTTAAAACCCTGTTATGTTTCTGTCCACTAAACTCTTTGCTTGTTATTGTTTCTAAGTTAATCTAAATACTTTACTAAAAGTTCCTTCCTTTAAAAAAATTCTCTCTACATACTGTTTTCTACATAACAGTTAAAAATAATAATAATGCCCACTATGTAAAATTTGAACTTTTTACTAATAATAGTCAATTTCCTAAACGATGAATTTGTCGTCCGATTGCGCTGCATATTTGCCTGTTGAGATGATCTAGATTTTGTCTATATTTACGACGGATTAACAATTGTCTCTTTTTCTTCGACTATGCAATATAAATACGAAAAACAATATAAAGTAAGATAATGTTTATTTGTGAAGTAAATCTTATATAATGTGTTTGTAGTTACATACAGGCTACGTTAACTTACTCGATCTGTAGAAGATTGATGACGTGTTAACATTATGTTGTTATGCGCTGACGAATAAGACGTTAAATGAAAGTTTCTGAAAGAAAATTATTTTACTTAATAAGCTTACAGTATTGCGTATGTCATAATTTTTTTCTGGATTTTAATATACTGTATTTGCTCAGTGCAATGCAATATAATATACATTTAACGAACACTACACTCTACCAAAGTCCTCCGACAATTTAAGGTCTAAAAACTTGAAATTTTCGATATAGGTTCCTTGGGCATGGATCTACCTTAATAACTTGATTGAGCCCAAACTAATAAATTTTAAGGGGCCATATAATGGGCAAAGTTAAAAAAATTGACCGTGTTTTTTACTCAACATCAACACCAGGGCAACGTCAGGATGAAATGCTAGTCTATATATATATAAAAGTGAACGTGCCTCTGTGTGTGTGTGGTCTGTGTGTGTGTCTGTGCACATTTCCCTACGCAATAACTGTGTCAATTTTTAGTCTACAGACTCGAAATTTTATATACAGGGTAGTGAGATTTAGGAAAATCGATGTGATCGGTTTTTGGCCAGAAATTTGGCGATTAAGGGGTCAAAGTTTAACGATTTGTCCTTTGAGAACACTACCAAACTCCAATTTGTGGTCTACGCACTTGAAATTTTAGATAGATGACTTAATAACTTGATTTGAGCCCAAAACAATATATTTTAAGGGGTCATATTAGGGATCAAAGTTAACAAAAAAATGAGCTCTGTGGTCTCTTCCAAATTACTCAGACAATTTCTGGTCTAAATATTTGAAATTTTACATAAAGGGTGTTCAGAGATAGGGCAAGTTTTTCATCAGTTTTGGTCGAAAATTTTAATTTACTAATATATAATGTATGTATGTATGTTTGTTTGCATGTCTGCTTTAAACTTTCAAGAAAGAGGAGGGGTTTTACCAAGATCAGTGTCGTTTTACAGTTCGACCTTTCATACGACAAATATCGAAAAAATTGGCTAAAATCAATTATATCTTCCCCTTCAACTAGGTACTTTTCTACAATGGGGGCACTTTTGTCGCCGATATTTTTGAAAGTTATCCTCTCCTTTAGATTATCTAGCCTTCATTTTACAAGATGTCGCTTCCGGTTTGACTGTGGTCGTAACAGCATAAACGTTTTGTTTTACCCCGTTCTTTTCCTCATTTGTGGTACGGATTCGAGCCTGCCTTCCTACTACCACATTTCTTCTTTTTTTTTTTTTTTTGCTCGACATACACATCCAAAACACCCGGGCAAGGCCGGGCTGAAATGCTAGTATATATATATATATATATATATATATATATATATATATATATATATATATATATATATATATATATATATATATATATATATTGTTTAGAATAATGAAATGTAGTATACCTACTGGTTTGCAAAACTCATGTATTAAAGAAATAGATTTATTCAACTGTAATTTTTGTTTTTACATAATAAAAAAAATTCTGTATTTGAAGATTAACTTTTCAAATAATAAAATTTAAATACATAAGATTATATATATGCATATATATATATACTTACACACGCATATCTATGTATACATATATATATGCATATATATTACACACACATATATATAAATATATATATATATTTATACAAACATATATAAAACTTGGTGTAAATAAAAAATATAAATAGATAACTGGAACATGTTTCTTTGATTAGTATTATGTATTTAATATGTTTAGACCGTTAGAACCATGTGTTGTTTTTCTTCGATTGGATGTTGGAAATGTTTGAGAGTCTATCGACTATTATAAAGCAACATATGGTAGATATATTGCGTGTATTTATAGCTTGTGTCTATTTGTCAAGAACCTTTGAATGTGCTAAATATGAGCACATTTATAAATTAATAAAGGATAACAGGGAAAATAAATAAAAATATAAAACAACGAAAAAACACACAAAGAAATGGAATTTAAACCATATGGTATAAATAAAGTACCATATAGATTATGCGAGTTATAAATTAAAGAAAATATACGTAAATCTTAAACATATAATATAATAAAAGTAATAATGAGAAAAATATACAATTCATATAAATGGAAAAGAAAGGATGTAAAAAAAAATGAAAACTTAAACCGATAAAGATAAAATATCAGAAATGACAAAAGATTTAAATGATAGACAATACGAAAATATACTATACGATGAAAAGCTGCAAAGAGTATGACATGATTACTACTTTTATGGTGAAGTAAGGTGCGAACGAACTCCAAATCCGGACCAACGAAAATGGAACCCGGGAATTGTGATGACCTGGTCCTATGACGCAAATCGTTTCATGGGTCCGACCATTTTATGGAGCAAGCTTCGAATGAACTCATGTCCAGGCTGACAAAAATGTAACCCGGGAATTGTGATGATCTGGAGATGACGTAATTCGCAAATGCCAGGCTGATCAAAATATGGGTCAATGACGTTAATTGGTTTATTGGTTACCAGGTCCAGGAAGTCCATAAAGGTGAGATTGTAAACAGAAACAAGGAGAGACGGGGAACGAGAGACAGACGACGAGGAACTGCCTGCCACGTTAGCAACACACACCTCTCCCACCACCGCCTCCACCGCCGTATTGTGTATATATGAATGTTTACTAAATAAACCAAGCCTGTTTTATAACAAAGTATCTCGTTATTCATTGATAAATCACTAGACGATTTACAACAAACATATATGTATAAATGTCAAGCACACTATCTCAGTCTATCTATCGAGATATTCAAACAATCTTTTAGTTAAATTACAGGCTGGTGCTCCTATAGAAGTGTGTACCCTGTCTCTAGAAATCTCACTAAGGCTCTCCTAAAACGAACAACAACAACAACAATACAGAATACACGCCATCTTAATACCGCCAGTATATAACATATATACGATTTGTTGCGGTGAACATTTTTTTATTCTACAAGAATAAAATAAAAAAGAGAAACCACAAACACGAACAATACCCCGAAAGCAAAACAAAAAAGGGTCCTTAAAAAAAAACTTATTGCCACGGATAGATTATTGAAAAGAAAACTCCCAAAAACCAAGACTGTCAAATTAAAAAAGGGGGAAGAAAGAAAAAAAAACAGAAACAAAAGACAAACGAGGTAAGTCGAACCCGATTGTTTCTTTGCTTGTTTCTGCTCTAAGGTTATATATATATATATATATATATATATATATATATATATATATATATATATATATATATATATATATATATATATATATATATATATATACACTTCAAACTTTAGATTAACAGAAAGAAAAAGAAAAGAACAAATCGTGATTGTTTGACAAAATTAATAAAAATATTAAAAAATGTTCTTATTTGTCTTTTAAATTGTATTTTTCTTTTCTCATCTGACGTTGTTTTTGTTTTTGTTTGTTCGTTTGTTTGTTTTGGTTCAGTTGAAAAAAGATGGAACAGCAAATATTTTCAAATTTCGTACAGGGCTTAACCATGGAGCTTAGGAACCCGGTGGGGGCCATCTCAAAACTTTACGAGGCGAGTCCCTTCTAAAGAATATAAGAACTTTAGAAAATAGAAGGGACGGTAGATATCGGGTGTGGTTGCAAGAGATAGAAAAATATTTTAGAATAATCGGTGCTGGGGATGAAGAATAATGCCAGGCAACACTATTGATTACTAGGAGCCCGGTTGGACTCTTCATTAACGGATTCATGACAAATAATGAAGGGTTGACTTGGCTAGAATTGAAAAGGGCCTTAGAAGATTATGATGGGATAGTCGCAAATCCCAACAAGAACATAATAGAATTAGCTAATATAAGACAGGGTAGATAAGAAACTATTCAAGAGTATATGCAGAGAATAGTGAGACTAGCAGAAGGAGCATATAGTGCGATAGATGCAAGTAATGAATTAGTAAAAAACAAGTTCAAGGATTTTTATAGAGGGCCTCAGAGATAAGGATGTGAAAATGGCCGTAATGAGGGACGAACCTACGGATCTCCATGCAGCTTATAAGAAAACCTTAGCAGAAGTAAGATGGAAAATTCGGCTCAACACAAACCGTGAATACGATGATGAACCCATGGAGGTTTGTCATGCGAGACGACAGGTTAGAGTCGAAGCAGTAGGTCCAGCAAAATTCCATAAACAAGATAGATGGAAAAGATTAGAGAATAGGGGGCCTATATATAAGACTAGAGAAAAGGGAAAAAACAAGTCAGGGTATAAGGTGTTTCAATTGTGATAAGGTGGGCCACATATGGAGAGATTGCAGACACCGCAGGCAGGAAAACCGTTCGTACAACGCCCGACGAACGGAACGAAGGCATACCGACGCATGTAATCGGTAAGATGGGTGCTACAAATTCCGTTTCTATTAGAATAGATAGAAATAGACTCAGAGCTTTAGTAGATACAAACACAGAGGTTTCTATCATAAAAAATAACGTTTTTAAAACGCTTATACAGAGACCTGAGCTACATAGTAGATCAATTAATTTAAGGACAGCTAATGGGTCCCCATTAATTGTAGAAGGCATCGCCCGATTAAGGATAAGGATAGGAAGTCAATAAATCCACCATGATTTCGTTGTGGCAAAAAAACCTCAATAGAAAAGGACTGGTTTAGGCAAAATGGAGTGAGGATGAACTTTGACTTAGGGGCGATAAAAATAGGAAATGAATATAAAGCGTTAGAAGAAGATGTTCATATCTCAGCTCTAGTAAGACTGGGGAAAATAACATTAAACCCCAGCACCTGCATACGTGCACAGTTCGTGCGGGTATTAAAAACGGTCAAGGGCTAGAGTATGATCTAGAGCAAATAGATAGAGGATTTCTTAGTGATCTTAGTGGTATTTCAGTAGCAAATGCCGTAGTAAAAATTAAAGGATAAAAAAGTTGTCCGCTTTTAATAATGAACAACATCAATCAGACGGTTACCTTAAGAAGAGGGTGTAAGATAGCTAGGTGTAGAGCGGCTGGTAAAATAATGGAGATTACCATGTCAAAGAAACATAGTGATAAGATCACTGAGGAGAACTTGAAATAGATAAAAGTGCCCGAAGAATTCAAGTTCGAGATCAATAAGGTGCTAAAGCGGAATAAGGACTTGTTCGTTACGGGAGATAAGAACTTGTGCAATACCGATACGGTAGAGATGCGTATTGATACTGGAACGCATGAGCCCATACGGAAATGCCCATACCGGACACCGCTTAAGCAAAGAAAAAAAGTAGAGTCTGCCATAAGGGAAATAATGCAGGCTGGAGTAATCGAAAGATAAAACAGCCCGTGGAGTTTTCCGATAGTTTTAGTAGAGTAGAAAGACTGAACTAAAAGGTTCTGTGTAGATTGTAGAGCATTAAATGAAATAACAAAAAAAGTATTCCCGAGCGTTACCAGTTATTGATGATATTTTAGCTTCGTTGGGTCGGCAAAATACTTCTCAAAGTTGGATTTGAAGTCAGGGTATGGCAGGTTAAATTGAATGCGAACAATAAGGAAAAAACTGCGTTCACCTGCCACAAGTGTTGTTCCATTTTAATGTCATGCCGTTCGGATTTGCGAACGCCCCCGGGGTCTTCCAGGAATTGATGTCCGTAGTTTTCCACGAACAGGAAGAATTCGCTGTACCGTATTTGGATGACTTTTTAATATTCTCCAATACAAAGGAAGACCATATAAAACACATAGATAAGGTCTTAGGTAGTTTGCGCAAGCACAATTTTTGGTTAAAAGCAACGAAGATTTTAATAAAGAAATACAGTATCTGTGGTTCAAAGTTATTAAGAGGGGTATGCAACCAGACATGGATAATGTCAAGTCTATAAAAAATGATTTCGACTCCAACCACTGTAAAGCAATTAAGAGCTTTCATTGGTATGTCATCATACTATCGGCGATTTAGAAAAATATTTTCTGATATCGCCGAGCCGTTAATCCGATTAACAAGGAAGCATGCACGATTTATTGGGACGATGCATGTCAGTCTGCCTTTGATAGCCTTGAAATGAAGCTTGCAGATATGATAACACTGGAATATCCCGATCCGGATAAGGACTACCGACTGTATACAAATGCCTCTGATCATTCGATTGGGGCATGTTATTCACAGATGGTCTATGACCCAAAGGAGGGTAAAGAGGTAGAAAACCTATTTACTTTTTATCCTATAAGTTGAGTAATACTCAAGCCAGATGGGTAACGATAGAGAAAGAGGCATATGCGATACACTATGCCCTGAATAAATTATATCACTATTTGCATAGAGCAACGTTCACCATCTATACAGACCATAGACCATTGAAGTATTTACTAAATTCACCAATACAAAATAGGAAAATACAGACTTGGGCTTTAAATATGGCTGGCTATAAGCACCATACGGTATCTTAAGGGGAATAACAACGTCTGTGCTGATCTCTTGTTACGCGCTGTAGATTCGAGCCAGGACAATGATGATCCCCCTGTAGAAATAGACAGTAGGAATTACACGGTGAGTGCAATAAACTCAAATTATTTTGAGCCAAAAGATTTTGCATCACATGAGGATGCTGAAGACTCATCGATAGCAGACAAGCGTCCTACATTATCGGGTTTAGATGTATGTAAGGAACAGGAAGTAGATAGGGAGATTGTAGATTTAAAGATGCGAATGGAAAATGGTAAAGCGTCCAAGATGGAACAGAAACAATACATAATAATGGACGATATAGTATATTACTTGTCGCAATCCGACAACGAACCGATAATGTGGCTATATATTCCGTCGCATCTAAGAGAAAGGATGTTAGTTCAATACCATGATGATAATGGTCACATGGCGTGGACAAACGTTCCGGGCCTTAGCCAAAAGCTCTATCAGGCAACCAATACATAGTGACTTTTATAGATATGTACAGTGGTTGACCAGAGGCTTTTGTGGTTCCGAATAAGAAAGCAGAAAACATCTGTTGATTGACGGGATTTTTCTCAGATTCGGGCACCACTGCAGCTTTTTATGGATAATGGGCCTGAGAACATAAGCAAAACAATGAAAAAGCATTAGAGGACCTCAAGGTGCATCATATGACCACATGGTTTTATCACCTCTAGCGAAGAAAATAGGGTACGATGAACAGTCGTGGGATATATGCATGAATCAGATGTTAGCGGCTGTCAGGTTCCATGTAAGAGAAACGACGAAATTTTCACCCTACATATATTTATTCTACAATAGAGATGTTGTTCTGCCTTTGGACAATATTCTAAGACCCCGATGGGGATGAGAATCATGAAATCGCTCTACAGGAAATGCATCGAACCTTCACTTTAGTAAGGAGTAATGTAAAGAATACTAGAAAAAATGATAGATACATCTAAGAAGACAACAAAAGCCGTCGAATTAAAGATTGGTGATTTGGTGTATTATAAAAACCACCAAAAGCGAGGGAAACTAGACGTACGATGGAAGCCGTACTAGGTAGTGATAGAAAAGACTGGTCCGGTTTCATATAGAATTAAGTATCAAATAACGGGCTCTGTAACGAAGGCGCATGCAGAACATCTCAGGACAGCGTGTATCGAGGAGTGGGAGATCCCCACTACAGAAAGGCCGTTAAGAAAAGCTGCATTCTCTGTTCAAAAGGAATTTAGTGATTCAGACAGCGAATCAGCAACAGACAAAGCTGATTATGCAATGCAGAAGAGTCGTCATCAACGAGATGGGTCGGATGAAGAATCTGACGTACCGTTGATGGAACGAAAAATCGTGACACGGAGCATGACGGCGGGACGTGAAACCGATATAGACGAAATCAGCTGTCCGTATACGTCGTAAGCAGTACACGAGAGAAGAAATAGGGACCAACCTATCGTAAATAGAGTCAGTACGAGGTTTGGTAGCGGGGAAGAATAACTAGAGAGAGGGAATTGTTTAGGATGGGTTAGAAAAATACTTTGTATTTAGGTAAATTAAGTAAACTGTGAACACCGCCCTATTCAATAAAAGGAAAAATAAAAGATCCCTTATATCCATGGTTCAAGCAACTGCCGTATTAGGAAAAGATAGACCTGCTTCTCATTTCAAAAAAGTAATTGGAATGTAAATTTAAAAATTAAGTAACTTGAGCAGAAGCAAGCATAGTCTATCGGATGTCGGCTGCCTCAATGTCAATTTTAAAAATTGGGGTGAAAATACTGCCCATGTTATTTGAAATGAAATAAAAACATTCATTGAGAGATACCCCGAGAAAAAGAAATGAAAAAATGTGTGTGTATGGTTGTGTATGTGTGTGTGCGTGCATGTGTGTGTGTGTGTGTGTGTGTGTGTGTGTGTGTGTGTGTGTGTGTGATAATGGATTCGTGTTAATAATGTTAAATTTATGTCCACGGGAAAACAAATATACATACAAATGAATAACTAAAATACATTAACGGTAGTGGGCAAGAAAACAAAGTTAAAATGATTTATTGTGGAACAGAAAAAGACGTCGTTGAACAATAATAATGAATACATATGAAAAAAGAGAAATATGCATGAAATCTAGAATTAAAAATTTTTTTTTTATGTATATATAAAACTTTTTTTTTGGTGGTATGGGAGGAATGTTATGGTGAAGCAAGGTGCGAACGAACTCAAAATCCGGGCCAACAAAAATGGAACCCAGGAATTGTGATAACCTGGTTCTATGACGCAAATCGTTTTATTGGTCAGACCGTTTTATGGAGCAAGTTGCGAATGAACTCATGTCCAGGCTGACAAAAATGTAACTCGGGAATTGTGATGACTTGGAGATTACGTAATTCGGTCGAGGGTCAGACAAAAAGCAAACGCCAGGCTGGTCAAAATATGGATCAATAAGGTCAATTAGTTTATTGGTTACCCAGGTCGGGGAAGTCCATAAAAGTGAGATGGTAAACAAAAACACGGAGAGACGGGGAACGACCGACAGACGACGAGGAACTGCCTGTCACGTTAGCAACCCACACCTCTTCCAACACCTCCTCAACACCGCATGGTTTATATATGAATGTTTACTAAATAAACCCAGTCTCTTTTATAGCAAAGTGTCTCGTTATCATTGATAAATGAAATCAGCCGTCATTCCAATCACTAGACGATTTACAATAACATATATGTATAAATGTAAAACACACTATCTCTCAGTCTATCTATCGAGATATTCAAAAATCTCTTAGTTAAATTACAGGCTGGTGCTCCTATAGAAGTGTGTGCCCTGTCTCTAGATATCTCATTAAGGCTCTCCTAAAACGATCAACAACAACAACAACAACAACAACGATACAGAATATACGTCATGTTAATACCACCAGTATATTACATTACAGCTAAAGTACAAAAGCATTTAAAGAAAGACTATGTAATTGCTATAAGAAGCCGAGGACAAAATACTGAAAAATAAAACGATGAAGAGACATAGGTAAGAAACTTATAAGTATGAAACAATAGAATCAACATTAACATATGTACATAATAAAAACATTAAACTTAAAAAAGATTGATTAATGAAAGACTTTAATTATTATAACCTATAGAAATAGCCATAACATTTTTTAAATTAATAAACAATTCTACATGATGTAAATAATAAAGAAAATTATTTTGTTACATAGATTTTAAATTAAGAAAACCTAAAAAAAAAAATAAAGCAGAATTAACAATGTTTAATAATAAAAAAATATAAATGAAATAGATAACGGTAAAATAAAGACAAAAGGATATACGGATAAATAATAAATCATCAATAAGATAAAACCAATACATTTTACAAAAAAATATTAAAACTAGAATATAAAGTATACAATATATGACATGCAAATAATTGTGAGTATAATAAAATTAACCATTTTAATATTAGAAACTACATAAAATTAACGCTTCTACTTAGTTATGGCTCAGCGAATTAAGAAAATTCACTCCCATTAATTGAATTAAGCATTCAGTTCGACATCTGTATGCGTACCAGAATTCAACATAACTATATTTTATGTCACGTAAAAAACACGACAGCTCGATATTGCGGTTTCTACCAAGAATTTATACCTTTCAGACACTTGACGGTGGAATTCGTAAATAAATCCTCTATTGTTATTTGTTCGTCGAGTATAAACGCACCTATCTTTTCTTGCAACAGGTCTGGCGCCTTTTTACAATGAAAAGTGTAGTTCTATCATACCACTTTACGTTAAAAAAGTCACGTAGAATGCCTTTTACTTCTCAAATGTTGGCGCCAGAAAATGTCAAAAAGAGGCGCGCGACGAAAGTGAAAGGAAACATCGGTCGATTAGTTACGAATACAACAAATAATATGACAATAATGGTTCAAATCAACCGAACATTACGACAATCAAGAACAACAACAATATAAACGAAATTAAAGAAAAGTTAGTTAATATGCATAATGAACGCAAGAACGGTATTAAAGAGTACGTATATATATATATATATATATATATATATATATATATAAATATATATATATATATATATATATATATAAACGCGCGCGCGCGCGCGCGTGTGTGTGTGTGTGTGTGTGTGGTGAGGGAGAGAGAAAAACGATACAAATATAAAATGTACCAGTGAATCAAACAATAAAAAAAATAATGTAAATCACTAAACTAAAGAATGTACGCCAATAGCAAATATGTATTAAGTGCAAACAAGAGAAATAAATACCAGTAACAAAAGAAGCCCTTCGTTTTTGCTAATAACGTGTATTTAATATCATAATGTGAAATGTGTTCCGGGTCTTCAAACGGAATCGTCGTTTTCATTGATTAATCTAGTTAATATAACAGTGTAATTTAAAGCGACACAAACTCAACCGGCCTATTGTTTTTCAGATATCGTTGAGATTAAGCTTCCTGCAGGGTCGGAAAGAGAGAACTGTCACTTAAATATGTCATCAATATTAATAAATTTATTTTCCTGTTTTTAAATGTTGAACAAACAATACGTTTTTTATTTTATCTCATTTTACTAATCATGGTTTGCCATTCGTCATTTAATATAAACAACATTCCCGTTTCCATTAAGTATATATTTACGCCTGAAAAATATGACTTGGGTCACGTATAAAATTAAGATTAATTGTTGTAATCTGAAAAACATTGACTTTTTTATATTCACTGAAATAAAAACTATTTTATTTTATATAAATATACATACATAAAAAAATCTAAAATCTCCGTATAATTACATATAGTGTTCGTATAGTTGGAATTTGTTTTATTTGTTTTATGTTTCCACGTGCTCTGCAATCTAGCTCGATAACGAACAACATTGGCTGTTCCCCACTATCTCTCTATTTATGTGTGTTTATATATATATATATATACATGCGTATATTATTTTATATATACATATAGTGCATACACGTATGTCGATTCATATGTTTAATTCCATCTTAGTACATTTTACTATATAATCATTACATGACTCTCCCTATTATACGAAACTTTTATACAATATTTAGTAGCTAGTAACATATTATAGAGCGTGGTTTATATCTTATCAAATCTTATAATCCAAACTATATGATAAGAACAGTCATCCATACATGCAATAACAAATTACTTAACATTTACATACTTATTGCGTTCATTATTTATATCTCCACGATTTTATTTATCGATATCAACTTATACGAGAGGCGTGCAATAAGTAATGCGCCTGACCAAATTCCTATAAAAGTAGAGCAACGAAACTGGGCACAGTTATTAGTCTTTCTCTACATAGGAAAACACCAGAGTTATGTATTTCTCCCATCGGTTGATGCAGCTCTGGAGATCGTTTTTGTAGAACACCCCAGGTTGATCCTCCAACCACGAAGTGACTTCAAAAATCAGGGCTGCATCATCTGGGAAACGCTTTCCTTTCAAAAACAACTTCATGGCTGGGAAGAGGTGAAAGTCAGAGGATGCAAGTTCAGAAGAGTAGTGAGGATGGGGGAGATTTCATAACCACACGCCAGTGCTTCTGATCTGTCGGCATGCGAGTTGTGGACCGGAGCGTTGTCCTACAGGAGGAGAGTATATTTGCTGATCTTGCCCCGCTTCTTGATTTTGATATAGCTTCCCTTAATTTCCTAAAAAATGAAGCATAATAGGTTCCTATAATTGCTGTACCCTTGCCAGGAAATCTACCATCACTACTTTGTCCTGGTCCCAGAAGACTGTGAGCATGACCTTGTCAGCAGAGGGCTGCACACTTGCCTTCTTTGGAGATGGTGAGTCTAAGTGCTTCAACTGCATTGACTTGGCTTTGGTATTTGGATCATAATGATGGACCCAGATGTCATCCTGTGTAATCAGTAATTTGAAAAACTTTGACTCATCTTCTTGGCACATCTTCAAATTCATCCTCGAGCACTCGGCGCGTTTTCGGTTCTGGAATGGTGTGAGCAATCTGGAAATCCATCTGGCAAACACCTTAGACATAGACAAATGGTCATGAATGATAGTTTCCACAGACCCTGTACTAATCTTGACATCTTAGGCTATTTTGCAAATAGTAATGCGCCGATCTTCCAAAATGGCAGCCTCAACTTGATGGACAGATATCTCATCAATGGCAGAAGAGGGGGCGACCAGGTCTGGGAGCTGTTTCCACAGACTTCCGTCGATGTTTTAATTCACGATGCCAGCGTTTTACAAGGTCATATGGTGGGGCATTATCACCATAAGTTTCTTTCATTTCAGAATGATATATGCATACAACTATATATATATATATATATATATATATATATATATATATATATATATATATATATATATATATATATATGTACGAAAGGCCCGAATTTTCGGTTTTATATTATAAAACAACAACTACACATTTCTACGTGTAGAGACAAGCTAGTACGACCTCGATGGCATAGAATCAAGATTGACTATTTTTCTGTTACCTTCAAGGAAAATAAATACCAATAAAACTCAGAAACTTCTTTTCTTATGAGGGATATAAAAATCCTAAATTAATTAGACTGAAAAAAAAACAAAACAATTATTTTGTTCACAGTAAAAACAGTTTATCTGTATATTATTTAATTTATCAATTATAAATGCCTTTTATTTGCCGAAATTTTTTCTGTCAATTTTATATAAATCCACATAAGTATCCATTCAATACATTTCTAGACTTATTTTTTATAGGAATGTCAAATTGACGTAGTCTCAATAAAATTCACTGTTATTGCTTTACATGGTATAATATGATTGACTACTCTTTATCATTTCAAATTCAAAGGAACATCTAACGCAGGAATTGGAATACATCCTACTAAATCCTGAGTGTCACAACTGATGAGAAGATACTTCAGATAAAAGGTATGGAGAAAAATTCTGTTTTAAACTTGAAATTGCGCCGCAGAATCGCAGGAAATGCTTTAAACTGTCGATCTTGCATGAATCAAGCATCAATTTATAAGTAGCATAAGGGATTCAATAAAGCATTTAATAAATAAGGAACGTCATGTGTCTGGACAATGAGTGCGCATTTTGATATCAGTGTGGGAACTGTAAACAATTATTCACGAAAAACAGCATGCCAAAAGATAGACTGACTCAAATTGAAACAGATTTTATAATGAAGATAAAAAGGAATATTTGGTTTAGTCATGACAAAAATGCTAGTTTTATTTTGGTGTCTTTAAATGCTTCCTACCCTATTTTTACTGATGAAGAGACTTTGTTTTTAAATGACAAAACTTTTGTCAAATTATTGTCAATTCTTATTATCAATTTAAATAAAATGAATGTCGTTTCGGAAACGATCGTACAATCTAGTTGATTTTGTTTGTTTTTCCTTTTTATGAATCATTTTACTAAATATTAATATAGTTATATTATATTTACACCTATTGAGCTTATTATATATCTACAGTTCAATGGGCACTGTTCTCTTTTAATAGTACTAATACATTTACTAATACATCAAAATAAAATCTGCTCTTTAGACTCCAGGTCTAATATATATATATATATATATATATATATATATATATGTGTGTGTGTGTGTATGTGTGTGTGTGTGTGTGTGTGTGTGTGTGCATTTTGGGGACATAATTACTTATTGAATTCAAAATAAGTCTGTAGACCACCAATACTCTTCTGTAGACAACAGGTGGTCCACATGGACCACGTTTAAAATCACTGGTCTAATGGATGCTCTGTTTGATTGAGATATATAACGGTTCGAAAACAGATTGATCTTGTGTCATACAGAATTTTAATATTTGTGTCATGAAATTCATATATTTACAAATGTTTTATTAGTCTATAACATTTGTTCTTAATTTTTTACGGTAAATCGTAATTATGTATCTCCTTTGGTTTTATATCATAGAAAAAATCAATATGAGAAAAAATAGTTGTTTTGTAAGTTTACAGCACGGTATATTTTATTAATAAAAAAGACTAGATATTAGGAACATGTATACTATAAGGAGTTAACTAAAAGAACACTTAATATTTTAACTATTGAATTTTAAGGTAACTGACGTAATTTTACATTATCTTTCTAGACTAATTAAAATAAAATAAAATTTAAAATGTTGTATAAGCGATAATATATTAAACAACGATAACAGTTAGACACGATATTATTTTTAATGTAACGGGAACTGGCTATAGCAGCTCTTTTAAAGCGTGCGCAAAATAAGTC
The DNA here is from genome assembly GCF_053919585.1 of Euprymna scolopes. Taxonomy (NCBI): domain Eukaryota; kingdom Metazoa; phylum Mollusca; class Cephalopoda; order Sepiida; family Sepiolidae; genus Euprymna; species Euprymna scolopes. Next base: position 93,527,184 of record NC_136499.1, on the reverse strand, counting down.
ACATGCTTAAGATACCTTGAAAATTAGAGAGTTGACCAAGCTGTATGTATGTTTGCTAGCGTCGCCTTCTTTCATCATCGAGAAGAAGTAGTAAATGCTTTTGCTGTCACGTAAGCATGGCATCATCAAATCAGATGACCAAAGGTGATCATACTTGTGAGCAGCTACGCCTGGATCGCCTTGACCATCTGCGCATAGAACTTTCCTGCCGGAAGACATAAAAGTGCCTGGCTGCGTTCTCGTTCATCTAGAACATCGTAATCATCATCATGATTTCGTTTACCTTTGTCGGATATCAGATTTGGCGGCAATAATTATATTAATTTTTGCATACATAAGTTCTTAATATAATTGAGCAATCGATAGGTAAATTGCAGATTTAAGTAAGATATGCATAGATTTATCAGCACATGGTGACTTCTAAGACACGGGCGCACTCTCATAGACACACACACACGTGTGTATCTGTGTGCGTGTATTTATGTTAGAACAGTGGATGTTCTAGAAGAGGCATAAACACTATGAGACATTTGGACTCATACTTGAATATGAAATATACATGTGAACTTTATCTATCTTATGAGTGACGCAACGTTATTTACGTTTAACTAACTCAGATAACTAAATGTAATTCATTTGGATTGAAATCGTTAATCACTTATATATATATATATATATATATATATATATATATATATATATATATATATATTGTGTGTAGCGTCCGATTTCGGGGGCATTTTCCATATAGCAACCTTAAAAATTGTCTGAATATATAGACACCGTTCTCTATCAAATAATTCAATATTTATATGCTGAAGGCCTGTATTTCTTTATGAATACATATTCTCAAAGAGAAATCGAGACACATTATCGACTAATCCGTCTCTCTCTGTTTCTCTCTTACCCCATATCTCTCTGTATATATATATATATATATATACATAAATATTTATATATATGCATATATATACATACATATATATGCGTATATATACATATATATACATATATATTCATATATATGCATATATATATGCGTATATATACATATATATACATACATATATAGACATACAAACATATATATACATATATATATATACATATATATATATATATACATATATATATATATGTATATATACACTAGCCATCCACAAACATTGTATCTCGCTGTATCAAAACTCTTCTGTGCGGCTAGACTAGCATCACTGCTACTCAGGGATCGAAACTACAGCCATCTTTTTCATAGTTGTAGCTCTAACTACTGACCGATCCAAATAGCGTCAATAAACAATATCATGAAATGCCTATTTATATAAACATTTTGGCAGCTACGTTTTTGTGTAATCGTTTATGTTATTAAACGTATGCTTGTGGAAAAGTAATTTCCTTGTTATTGGATGGTGTAAGAGGCTTAATTTTAATTTTTGATATTTAAACCAGCCCGTTGCTCTTTGCCAGAATATGTAGCAGAATGAATGAATTGATTTCAATTGAAGAGCGTTAAACATTTCTGATGCGATTATTTGTTACAAAAAATATTCACGTGAAATTTCGTGACGGTTTGAGAAAGAAAATGCATTGTTTTTTTTTAGAATTTTTGCAATGTTAAATGTTACACACACAAACACACACACACATTTTTATTGCAAGTGTGTAGAATAATGCACTACAGTGCACAATGCATGTCATTATATCTCGAAAACTTCTTGTTTCCGCAAAAATTAATAGAAATTACCTTATTCGGCGGAATCTGAGACCTATAGAATCGTCAGTTTAAAGGAAACTGTGTAGTTTGTGGTGAGGTAAAACGTACGTAAAAAAGAAAGTTAACTTCAGAACAATGTTGAATATGATTCCTTGAAAGAGAACTAAACAAAAAAAAATATTAAAAATCCCAAAATCCAAAAATTAATCACCAATATATAAAAATAAGTATATTCGTAGACATAATAAAGAGGAAATTTGTACTTTAGCGGCGTAAATTATTGGACATACAAAGACAGTAAAAAAAACAAACTCAGCAGATGAAGTCAAATACAAACTGAATGAAAAGTAATGGGAATGATAATTTATCTGGAGGTAATTCAGACTTAGATCGTAAAAATGTGTTTTATATAAAAAGAAATAGTTTTTTTTCTGATTTCGAAAGTGAGATATACTTTTTTTTCCCTAATTGGATGTAGGCTCAGTGCACCTTTGGTGAAGGCGCTGCAACAACTCTTTTTTAATTAAGAGAATCTGCAAATGATTATGGAATTGTCCCCTTCCACAATATATTCTTTTACATATAAATCTCATTGAAGAGAAACTTCAGTTCAAGACAAAAAAAAATAAGACTCATCGTCGAGGATTATTATTCAAAATATTGTCGCAATAATTTTCTCGGTGATGGTCACAACGTACGTGTTCAATTTAGTAGAACGTCATAATTGAAAACTGGTCCCAGACGATAAATTTCATAAGACACTTTTTAATCGGAAAGGTGAGTTTTTAACCGATTAAGTTTACATGAATTAAGTGTAAACTGTGGTATTAAGAGAGTAGTCAATTTCCTAAACGTCCGATAGAGATTCGTTCAAATTATCATTCCATAAGTTTTGACGCTCGATCGAAAGATCTTTTTTATTAAATCAAATCATAAAGGAGGAAAGCTGGGACGATTTTTATTTTATTTTTATATTGTAGAAGACAATTTTTTTAGAATCGTTACTATAACATGGAATAAAATTAAATAGTTGTCGCAAATTCGTCGCGTTTTGGGTAATTGTCTTCATGTAATGTAAGTATCGGTGTTTCGTTGTTTTTCTGTTAATACTCGTTTTCAGAGAAAACTTTCAACTAGTTTATTAAGCAATCTGTTTATTTAAGCATCGCATAATTTAGCCCGCCGAAACCGGACATTATATAAAAAAGCTGCGACGTGTTTTTTAATGTAACAATATGCAAACAATGTTAATCTGGATAATGCGCACATGCATAATTTACGACGCCACGGTATGTTCAGTAGATGTCAACATCACCTGAGCTCACTTGTTTATATGAAAGTATTTACTATATTGTTTGTGTAACTCTAAGCTAAATATTATACTTAATTTTTGTAAACAGTGGTTTGTAATGTAGTGGAAAGCTAAGATAGGAAAGTATAATTTTTTTAAAAACAATGCATGGCGATTAAGCGGGCATATGCATTAGGGGCTGGTGTGTATAATCCAGATATAATAGAATTTCATGGTCTTAGCCAATGATAATAGGTTAACTGTTACTGGGGGAAATCATTATTTTCGAATACTGAAGTGTAATGGTAGTTGTATGAGTATTAGTGTTTAATCAAGTTAATTAGGATTTCCGGTCAATATAGTTATAATGTCCATATATTTACCCGGTCTTGACTTGGAGAGTGGGCGGCCTTTTAAGGTAGAGGAAAAATACGAACTACCTCGTCTATAGATCTTGGCAATCGTGATGATGGAACTCGTAATAAATAAGTAAATAATAAGTGGATTTTATTATAACGGATAAATTTGTACGTAACAGCGTTCATAAGTTACATAAAGTGGTCGGTAAAAGTATTATATTGTGTTAATTTTGATGACGTATATATTATTCTTTGGTGTTTACTGTTCGTATTAGGAAGAGTCTTATTATGTTCATGTGTGTAATCATGTTGTTGGATATTTGATATTATATATATTCAGTGTGAGTGTTCATATTGTCTTAAAATGTTCATGTTTGTGGAGATATGGAGACATTAGTGCATATGCACAGGGAGAGATGGAGAGAGAGAGAGAGAGACAGAGACAGAGACAGAGACAGAGAGCCAATTTATATTTCTTAAATATTTTAACAGAATCAACAATTTACTGGGCATTCGATTTATAATAACATTCTGTGTTTATTTTAACTTATGATCGGAATTCTCAATTTCAAGTCTAGCTTCGCAAGTTCGAATCCTTGCCTATCCTATTTCATATTTACATTTAACTAATTCCCTATTTGTTTACTTGCATGAAAAGGGGGCAACCCTTATCATGTAACATCCTTTCCTCTCATTTTCCCCCAAAAAAATGCGCGCATGTTTAAATTTTAGTACATTTATATATATATATATATATATATATATATATATATATATATATATATATATATATATATATATAACCACTTGGCAAAGAAAGATTAGAAACCATAAAACAAAAACGAAACTTTTTTTCCAAGTCAGCCCTTTTCAAACTGACTTCATAATTTTATTTTTTAGACAAGACTCTCTATCTGATCTCCCTAATCTCCTCTTTGGTGTAGGCAGTACCTCCTATAACTCACGTTAGCTGCTTCATCCACCCACCCGTATGCCGTAAACTGAGGTTTCATCTTACCTCTTTACGAAATCGACGACTCTTCGTCTAAATGTGTTCTTGATCCTTTCTTCCGTATGGTTCTTCTATAAATTAGAGCTTTGTTTTCGTTTTGTAACTAACTTATCTTTTTTGGGGCATTCTCAAAGCTCATTTATCTTTCTGGTTTGCTTCCGAAGTTTAAGGTATACCTTTCATCCACTGATTCGCTCGGATTTCCTTGCTCGGGCCCTTAGAACTTGACAAAGAACCATAAAATATCACCCTTAACTAACTAACACCTTTTCCGTCAAAACTCCTATTTGCGCACTAAATTCTATCTAATGGCTGGCTTTTTGTGATTTTTCGTTCCTCTCATCAGAGCTTCCAAGATCCAGCAGAGATATCCCACATTCATGCGTCTCTAAAACAAAATAAGGTTATATCTTCCTACGTACTTACGGTATATTTTACTTTTCTCTCATTATGCTATATGTGATTAGCCTTCGCGCTCTCATAACCCTTTTTTCATAAAGATTCTCGTATCCGTCCAACTCCTGATATCTAACTTACTGTGTCGAGACTTCTCCTGTGCTCGAAATAATTACATGCGGCATGCTTTAAAAGAACACAATATCGCAGGTTCCCATCTGTATTTTTCTAATTAGGGGCATATCTAATGCTTATCATCTCCCTACCGAGTTACTCTTCTTTGGAAAAATTTTATGGGCATCATAAAAAATAACAAGAACCAATTGTCAAAAAAATGCTCTTCTTTCGGCTTATCACATCTGAAAACTCTAAAAAATACCTGTTTACGTAATTTATCTTACCCTGTCTCTAAAAGTCTAAGTGATTTCTAAGCACACCATTCGTCTTAAATTATTGTTTCCTATTTTACTTATTGTTCTATTACTTGTTTCTTTTGATTTTAATGTATATTAAATTAAAACTTTGAATTCCCGACGTGAAATACAATAACACATGCATTTAAGACGATTTACAATATTTGTTCCAACATAACATTTTCAAAACAAAATACACCATTAATACATTTAACTACATTTACACAAAATTATGATCAACAGTTATAACTCTTTTCATTGAAGAGAAGAAAAACATTCCGTAACAAGTAATAAAAGTGGAACATACAGAGAAAAAATATAGTTATTTTTAAGTATCTATATAGAGTCAATATTTAAAATTGCCCCTTTATCCAAAACAAAACAATTAAAACACACAAAAAGTCGAAAAGTGCAACTATGAACACAAAATTAATGTTCATTTAAGCGTATTTCATTCTACTTTATAATACCACAAGATTTTAAAAGCACCTTCGAGTTTGACACAAAATTATTACATATAATTGACAGATTAAATTTAACAATTCGTCCACACGATTTCATACTGACACAATTTTTCTAACGGACATTCCATACAAATTTCAAAACAATTATGACTGAACCAAATCTCTCCATTTGTGTGTATGTGTATATATATGTATATATGTATGTATATATATATATATATATATATATATATAAATGAATTGTTTTGTTTAATATATATATATATATATTAAACAAAACAATTCATTTCCATGAATTATGCACGGCGACTTGTTCTTACAACTGTTTATTTTTTACATTCATTAGTACGGTTTTCCTTTGCGGCATATCGGTCTTTTTTACTTTTTCTTGTATACTTTTGTTCCTTTGTGTGTATGTTCATTTTTTTTTCTTTATTATCTTTTTTATATTGTCTAGTATCTTTTCGTAGGATTTTTTTTTTATACTGGACCCTTAAACACTGTGTTTCATCCGTGGTAACGCCAAGTTTCTTTTTTTCAACCCCACAATTGCGTGAGTGGATAAGTCACGTTCACCAATATAAGGACAGCATATTGTGAGTGTTATTTTTGAAGTATGAAATGTGTGAGTATGTTACATTGTACTTATTCAGATGACAACTTATATATTTGTTAGAGTGATAGAGACAGTCTTAGGAGTGTTCATGTTGTTGAGTGTTGTGATGTTGTGAGATGTTCATGTTTGTAGAGATAACATATTGGAGACATAGACAGCGTACATGTTACTACAAGTGAACCAAGCCTGTAAGTCAAGTAGAAGAGATTTTGGAATATCTTGATAGAAAGATCGAGAGTGCATTTGCTATTTACGTTTTGACAGTTGTACATATAATATAAACACGTTACCCTTCTCGTTGTAATGATGAACACAAAAAGACGGCAGTTATAAAAACATGATGATCATTTATTCTTAGACCGGTAAAAAATGATTCTGTATTTCAGGGATTCAGAGTTGTGACATGGTTATTTCTAAACCCCACCCCGCTTTCAGAGAGAACCTTGATATTAACCGAGAATCGGTCTGAAAATCTCTGCTCCTCTGATCTGACTGATCTAACTCCTCTCGCTTCTTCTAACTCTAACTGATCTTGATTCTCATTTATCTAACTAAATTAATAACTCATGACATCATTGCATGACCGAGCACGTGTATATGAGACCCATGGCATGACTCCTTCTCTAACCTAATTTTACGTAACTCACTTTACAATAACATTTTCCATTCTCTTTTATTCATAAAGGAATTTAAGCTATTTTTTAATTCTGTAACCCATATTTCAATTATGTTTTATTTCTAAGAATGTAAATAGTTTCCATACAAATTCATATTTATTAAATATTTTAACAGAATAAAGAATTTACTGGACATTCCATTTATAATAGCATTCTGTGTTTATTTTACCTTGTGATTGGAATTCTCAATTCCAAATCTAGCTTTGCAATTTCGAATCCTTGACTATCCTATTTCATATTTACATTTACCTAATTCCCTATTTGTTTACTTCCATGAAAAGGGGACAGCCCTTATCCTGTAACAAAAGTTTGGATGTAGTAAATCTGTATATGTTATTGCAAAGCAAGCGCAATTGATCCAGGGGAATTTCTGCAATCAAAATAATATATATATATATATATATATATATATATATATATATATATATATAGGATAATGATAATATTAGTAATAAATTACTTGTACTACTGTTAATAATACTAGTAATTCTACTATTATAATAATAAAAACCATAATAATTAGATTTATAATATTAATTATTATAGTAATAAGACAAATCCTAATAATAAATATAGCAGTAATGATTAATGTGCTAACAACAAAATTACTAATACTACAACTACTAATAATAAAAATAAAAACAATAAAGATAATAGTGATGATAATAACAATGAAATAATGATACTGATAATTATAATTGTATTCATAATAATAAGTCGTGTCTTACAATTATGGTACATATATCAACAGTTTTCGGTAAAGGAAAATAAAACAAGGAAAAAGAACATAGCTATGCCATTTATTGCTTATAAGAACCCCTATGACAGTGAAACAAGAATGTATAATTGAATACCTTAAATGTCAAAAATATCTTAAAGGACAATTATATGGTATTATTATTATTATTATTATTATTATTATTATTATTATTATTATTATTATTATTATTATCATTATTATTGTTGTTGTTGTTGCTACCTCACAAGAAGCTTTAACACAGGTTATAAATGATCTGTCCTTGAGAATAGCCTCTGGAAGCTGAGTTATAACAATTCTCTCCAGTTTTCCAATGCTCTTCTCCTCTTTCTATATATTATTATTATTATAATTGTTGTTATTATTATTATTATTATTATTATTATTATTATTATTATTATTATTAGATTTAACCGACATAAGTCAAGTTCAAATAGGCAGAAATATATAGAAGCCAGAAATAACCGTAAGAAAGAAATAGCAACAGCTAAGAGAGAATTTACTAAAACCACAAGAAAAAACCGCATCGAAGCGCAGAAATTAGGAACTCGTGACTCCTGGAAAATCTATAACAGTATAGTAAACAATGGGCAGTCAACAATTCCCCCACTATCCATCAATCATGAGGTTGTTTGCTCAGCAACTGAGAAGGCTTACATGCTTTCCAGTCGGTCCGTCTCCAACTCTACACTGGACCCTGCAAACAACCCCCTCCCTGAATTTCCTTTGCTGGCAGACGCCACACAAGACGATCTGGAAATCACCCCTTTATCAGGTGCATGCAATCATAAAAATCTTGACACTTCAAAAGCATGTTGACCTGATCTACTCCCGGCTGTGCTATTTAAAAAGTGCGCCGCCGAAGTAGCCCCTGCTCTCTCCAAACTTTAAAACAGATGCCTTAATGAATCCTGCTTACCTACCTACTGAAAAACTGCTTCTATTGTACCAGTGTTCAAGAATTCTGGTGAAAAACTGACCAAGTAAATTACCGCCCCATTAGCCTCCTCCCACTTTTCGCCAAAATATTTGAGTCTATTATTAACCATGCTCTAGTCCATCACCTTACAGATGCTAAACTTCTGACCGACCGACAATATGGATTTACGTAAGCCAGTTCTACGGCAGACATCCTTACTGTAATCTCTGAGAGTATATACCATTCAGTTGACAAGGCAGGGGAGGGTAGAGCGATAGCTCTGGATATATCTAGGGCTTTAGACAGGGTATCGCATGAAGGTATTCTCAGGAAAATCAGATTATACGGTATCACTAGAAGAATCTTTAACATAATTAAATCCTTCTTAGATAAGAGAAAAATCAAGGTTGTCATCGGTGGTCGTACATCTAAACAATATGATATAAATGGAGTTCCCCAGGGGTCTATCGTTGGACCTCTATTAATCCTAATATTCATAAATGACCTCCCTGACAAAATTGTCTGCGAGATGGATATATATGCTAATGATACCACTCTCTATAACTGACAGGACAGGAAAAAAAATAAGCACGTATCTAGAGAAATGACAACAACACTAGAGAATGATTTATCTGTAGTGGAATGGCGACAAAAATGGATGGTTACATTCAATGCTGCTAAGACTAAACTTGCTCCCTTCAATAACTACAAGAAACCTTCTCTACCACCTATAGCAATGGCCAAAGAATCTTTATCTGAAAGTACATCTTTTAAACTCCTCGGCCTAACGTTCACAGGAAACATAAGTTGGAAATATTACATTGAGTGCATTTCCAGAAACGCTGCGAAAAAGATAGGTTCTATCGTGCTAGAAAGCTACTAATGCCCGAAAGTATCCTGTACCTCTATAAGGCCACCATTCGCCCATGTATAGAGTATTGTTGTCATATTTGGGCTGGTGCATCTGCTACTAGTCTCTCACTCCTAGATAGGGATCAAAAGAGAGTCACCAACCTAATAGGTCCTGAACTGTCAGCTAAGCTTCAGCCACTATCCCTCGACGAAATATAGCATCCCTCTGCCTGTTCTACAAGTATTTCAATGTTCTGACGAACTGCAAGCATTTGTGCCCCCTCGACGTAGGTACCCCGGACAAACCGGACAAGCAGCAAAACCCGATCCCTTCTCAGTTGCGATCCCTAGATATAAGAAAGCCTTCTACTCCATTAGTTTTCTTCCTCAGAACCGCTGGACTTTGGAATTCCCTTCCGAGTTCCTGCTTTCCCAACTGTACTGAGATGCAGAAGTTCAAGTGTAACGTGAACCGACATCTTGCTGCCCAACTCTCCACACAGTACCTCTGTAGCTTATGCCCCGGATAGTAGCTCCCTATAGCAAAGTGGCAATGTGCCTTGTTTGGGGTGAAATTGCAATAAAATAAATAAATAAATAATTAAATAAATAATAATAATAATAATAATAATAATAATAATAATACTAATAATAATAATCTTAAGAAAACAGTAGAAACAATAAGTATGGAGCTAACTGCTAGTTATAACACCTGATTCCAAAATACAGATAGTCAAACAAAGAAAAACCTCCTCGTGCATATGGATTGCTGAAGCTGTTTCCACAAATCAAAAAGGAACAAATAAAGCTGATAAATACAATCAGAACAGTCAGCCAGGTAATCAGAATATAAGTTGGAAATAAAATGCCAAACAGCAGATGCTGGCACTTTATTTACAAATATTGTGGTGTTGTGGAAACAAATAATACTAAATCTACAGAAATAAAAAAAAGCTTGAAAACTAAGAATATAATAAGAACAAGGAAGCTTTTAGAAAAAAATCGATACAATAGAAAATTGACGGGAATAACCGACATCCCTATCGTATTTATGCTTGTATCCAAATGAAAGATAAATTCTTAATGATTTTCTTAAAACTTTTAAGCGAAAGAAATACGAATTTTTAACGGTTAAAATGGAAAAATATTTTCAATTTTTACAGTTAGTAATACTAGTCCTACAACTACTAATAGTGATAATAATGATGAAAATATCAATATCAATATCAATGATAATAACAATATCTATAATATTTATACTACCAACTGTACTAATGATAATGATAATGATAATAGCAATAATATAAATAATAAACATAATCGAAATAAACTGAGGCATTTACATGGATAAAGAAGGGCAATTCATTAGATTCGCTTCATAAAATACTTTTTTCAAATTTATTTTCGAATGCTGGGATAAAAAGCCTGCCATGTCATAAGACATACACCTCATATACATTTCATAGAAATTGAATTCTTTCCAGAGATTAATTATAAGAAAATGTTAAATATCGTTATGTTATTTATCATGTAAAACTCGAATAAAATTTAAATTCCAAGTATAATCTTAGGGACTGTAATAAATTAAAGCTAATCAGTTGAAATCGCTTAAGACTTTTAAAATTATAATTATTGTTAAACATACTTGAATAAATAATTACGTATATGTCAAGAGATGTATGTATCTATATACCGATAAACCTGAGTTTTTTATCGATCTAACATTTATTTTCAAAAGCTTATTTTCTGTGTTTATAATCATTAAAACGAACTTCTTAATATAGTGAGATATTAATATGTGCGCAACTACATAAAAATACTATTTTTACATTTTTTTAGAAGTAGCATTGATTAATTATTTATTCATTTTTATAGATTCCTCTTAGATGATCGTGTGTTTTTACTATTACGCTGATTTATATTTATCCATAGTTTTCATTTTTCATTTTTAGTAATTTCGTAGAATATATATATATATGTATATATATATATATATATATATATATATATATATATATATATATATATATATATATATATATATATATATATATAAGCTACCTACTCTGTGTTTGCGTGTAAACTATCCACCAAACTCTTTTCTAAATTTTAGTCTACTTGATAAAACTACTGCTAATATGTAAATAAATTCTGCATATGTATGATTTATATATATATATATATATATCACTGAATAAAAAACACATAAATGAGGTGTTCTGTTGAGGATTTTCTTACATAAATGCTAAATTGCACATTTGATTAACTTTTTACTAGATTCTTCATAATGTTAACCTCATCTGAATGACGTTCTTTTTAAAACAGCTTCCTGCTTTGACAAGCTTCTCGGTCTGACCTTCATTCCTGACAAGAAATCTCATACTCACAATAAATCTGTTGTCCGGACTGCTAGAAAATCGGTTCTGTCATTATTAAGTCTATGACAATAGAATATTCTTATTCTGGTTTTGACTCTCGAGTATGTATCCGACAAAGACGCAGTTAATTAATCGAGAACTACATCATTATACCAAAGAACATATAAGATATTAACTGATATATACTCGAGAGTCAAAATAATGACAAGAATATTCTCTTGTCATAAACCTAGTCGTTCTTCCGTTTAAGAAAGTATCGCACTTGCGACCAAATCTACTTATATAAGAATCAAATACGTCTTAAAATCGAGCACTTTTACCACATAGGCGCAATACTTCATGCATCAATTATTCCTGTCTTGACAGAATACAAAACTTGCCTGAAAACCTAGGAGGCGATGCTTTTTTCTTGTCTCTGCAACTCCCTTTCCACAGAGGCTGTCTCTGCTCTATCATTGTTGTTATGGCAACTGCTCATCTTAGCTTTACTCGATGCCCCTCGGTAAACTTTCACAAAAGATCCTCCTCTAGCTGCAATGACTCTCAATTATTTCCACTATATCTATCTGTGTCTTAATGGAAACACCATTTCCATGAACAGAGCCTTTTTTATAAACCTGCCCGCCTGTAAAATATTGTTCCATAGACCAGCTTTCAACTTAACAACGACATGATTGTCCAATGTAAACAAGTTCGTGTTGAGTCGTTGCGACGTTTAGTTCAAATCGTTTGAATGTATAAAAATCTTAAATCGCTAGTTGTAGATATATGATTAAAATTATAACCAAGAAAAAAGTTCCAAAACATATTAAAAGGCATCCAAGTTACTTAAAAATTAAAGTCGTCTTGAAAATAAAAAAAATATCATTTTTAAAATGCTTTCCCCGAAATAAATAAATTTATAAGACGGGGGTTACTTTAAACAAATAAATTAATATGACGGCACTTACTATTAACACAATTTAAGACACGGTCAGATCATTGATAAGCACGTTTAACTATTTGTGCTTTAAACCCATTGTTTCTAGGTGAGGGCATGTGAGAAATAGTAAGGATATAATTGAAAAATAAGACTATAAATAGAAAAAGGTGATAGGTTATAGTTTCGTTGTGATTGTTGAAATTTCCTTTATTTTATACATTCTTAATTCAGTAAATGTTTAACTTATAAGCTCGATCGTATATTTGTTTATTATATTATTCATTTATTGTTTTAACCCAACACAGGTATCCATTTAGTCTTCTCTAAAATATTTTTATGTCGCTTGGTCAGACCAGTATCCTTAAAGAGTAATTGCCATTTCTAGAGTTTTCCATTGAAAACGTTCCCTCTTTTTTGATGTAGTTCCGGTGGGGGTCGTTTGCAGCTTATATATATATATTATTTAAAATACTTACGAATAAGGAAGCAGTTTAGATAGCACTATGTAATCAGGTCGCTGAATTAATTCCAGCGTAGTCATGCGGATATACGTGTTAATGTGTTACAAGAATTGCTTGTAATTCAATTAGAAGAAACACTATTCATTGACATGTTGCCTTAATATAAGTATAATGTGCATAGTTTGAAAGAAATCGTTGTTATATGACTTTTTCAATCAGCTGCTCGTTCTGCGGCAAAATATCTCGGAAAAGAAAGAACGATGTATTATCTTTATGCATACTTCTTAATTATGTGTTCGGCCATTTTGAATACTAATTATCTGAACTCAAGCCTAATCCACCACTCTCGCCTTCTTTCTATTGATCGTGTTAATGTTTTCCGCTTTCTTGACGTCTGCTTTTCATGAACCATAAAGGCCGACCCTTTATTGCTTTTTGTAACCCTTGTCAGAAAGGTGTTATCTTTTCCAGCATTATTTTATAAATCATTATATCTACTAGCAAGGTAATCTATAAATATTTTAGAGAATTATTTTAGGTTTTCATAGAAATAAATCAATAATTTTTTTAATGTGGTGTAGTTCGATCTATCAGCCGAGCAGATCAATAGTTTTATTTACTAGCAATTGAAAGATGTTCACACAATTTACGCTATATATTTCTGCTTATTGTTATATTGAAATATATATGATAGTTTTAATACAACTTTTAATGCGTTTAGGCTTATGTTCTGAAAATATATCCAAAAAATGCTAAGAATATTAAAAAGTCTTCCTTATTTTAATTAAAAAAAAGATTAATTCCTTTCATGTTTCTCCTATCTGTCTTTTAATCTGTGTAGGTTATATTTCTGAGAAAGTAACACTTATTGTAGTTTTTCTTAGTCCGACTTTAGTTTATCAATCATCTCAAATGCATATCAACATTCAATTGTAAATCCATTAATTTCATTTATAAATATTTTAGTAATAATGATAATACTTCGTGCGTAATTGTAATGGCTACGTTGTGGGTTTGTAGGTATTATTTATTTTCCTCTGCAGGAACCTATATCAGTGTGAAGGTCTCGTTTCGTTTCATCTGAACTAATGCCATATTTACGTTAGCGATAGCGTGCATTATAATTATTTATATTTTATATATTGTACAATTTAGGCATAAACAATGTGATATTTCTATAAAAAAATCTCTTAATGTTCTGCCCAAATACATCCACATTCAAACCGCTTCAACAACATTCCCAACTATATTTTTATCTTAAAAAAAAAAAATTACATTTTCACCCCAAAAAAGGCACATTGCCACTTTGGTGTAGGGGGCTACTATCAGGGGCAGCAATTACCGGGGCACTATGTTGGGATTTGGGCAGCAAGATGTCGGTTCACGTTACACTTGAACTTCTGCATGTCAGTACAGTTAGGGAAGCAGGAACCTGGAATGGAATTCCAGAGTCTAGCGGTTCTGGGGAAGAAAACTACTGGAGTAGAAAGATCTTTTACATCTAGGGATCTCTACTGTGTGGGGTGAGATTAAGCTGCCTGTCGGGTTTGTCGAGCGTCTCTACGTCGTGGGGGCACAAGTGCCTGCAGTTCTTCAGAGTATTCACCATTAAAATACTTGTAGAGCAGGCAGAAGGATGCAACGTTTCATCGATGGGACAGAGGCTGAAGCTTAGATGTCAGTTCAGGGCCTATCAGATTGGCGACTCTCTTTTGGACCTTGTCTAGGAGCGAGGGACTAGTAGCAGATGCACCAGCCCAAATGTGACAGCAATACTCCATACATGAGCGAATGGTGGTCTTATTAGAGGTACAGGATACTTTCAGATGTCAGTAGTTTTCTAGCACGGTAGAGAGAGCCTACCTTCTTCGCACCGGCCCTGGCAATGTTTTCAATATCATTGTTCCAACTCATGTTTCCTGTGAACGTTAGGCCAAACAGTTTCAAAGATGTACTCTCAGACAGGGACTCACTGGCCATTGCTATTGGTGGCAGAGAAGGTTTCTTGTAATTATTGAAGGAAACCAGTTATATCTTGTCAGCATTTACCACTGCCCTCCGATTTTACATTAACGTTTGTAAAGGTATCTCAGATTTTCTTTAAATACGAAGAGTAATTAACTGTTTTTGTGTTCCTTATTTGTTTTTAAACAAGTTGTTATCGTGTCAATTCTGTTAAATAATTTTCTGAATAAATGTTTACGTTTCCGAGGTGATGTGTTCAACAAATTTGCTTGCGGGCATACGGCCTATTCATTCTGTGGTTTCCTTTCAAGTTCACTCGTTTGAGGGCTGATAACACGAATAATTATTTATCGTTTAACGTTGCGCACGCATATTTTCTTTTACACAATAGTGTTGTTTTCTATAATACATTTAGAAATATTAATATGAATATTATTTTAAGAAGTATCATTATTTATGATAAAACAAGTAAAATAGTACATATATATACTTTTTATATAATAATTACATTATAAAATCACTTATCTCAATGATTGAGATTGTCGGACTGACTTCCTCATCTTGGTTGTTACTGTCACAACGTTTCGGCCGTTTTGCCCACCGGCCTTCGTCAGGTGTTTTGTATCGAACTGGGGAACCGTTTGTTACGAGTCTCGAACCCAACCCTTTATTATTATTACGGGGGTACCGTTTTCGGACTCCAGCTAGGCTTTGGGACATAGTTGCTGATTCTCTGTGTTGAATGTTACTTTTTCACTGCCTTCGTTCAGGATTGAACCCAGCACCTTTGGGTAACTGTAAACTTTGATACAACGTCTAGGACCACTCGGCCATATGTCACTAACAAACGGTTCCCCAAACGGTTCAACAATCTCAATCAATGAAAATACCTCATCTAAAAAATACAGACAATTACGACTTATCTTAACTTTAACTAAATTTTGTTACTGTAAAAATACGTATAATATTAATTATTTAAATTCGCATTAAAAATTAATTAGTTATTTTAATGTTTCTACCATAGCAATAGCTTCCAATTGTGTGGGAGTAATTTCTATTCATATTGCAATCAGTGTAAAAGCAGAAATAGTACGCCTTATTATTTAACTCTGTTCTGTACTTTTAGAGCATATTATTTGTTTTCTAATTTCATAGGTGACAATCAATAAATTAAAACAATGTATATAAAGATGTAATATGAATTTGTATTTGAAATGTTATTATTCTATTTTGTAAATAATTAGTAATTTATAAAATTAAATAAATCGGAATATATTCACATTTTCTTTCTTGTTTGAAATATGCTTTTTATTTTTTAATTTCTAATCTGACAAATAATTTAATTTCACGCTAGTACAACTATCTTTAGAAATACAACTAATTATTACGTGAATATCATGACAAGGTAACACTAATTACCCTCTCGGTGATCAATATGTCTTCCGCCATGAAAAAGAATTCGAAAGAATGTAAAATGGGAGGATAACGTATATGGGGAGGCATTTGAGCGAGCAATTTAAATAACCTAAAATAGATATTTGAATGTTTATATCTTGTTGGACCAGCGTAGAAAAAGGTAACTATGATAATATATAAAACATATCCATGCCGTTTGACGCTGCGTATTTGTAAATTATTACCAACTCCCATTGTTACATATAATATCGATTCTATTGGGAACAAAAGGGCGTGCATGTTTATTGCCAGTAAGCCGATGAACTGAGTAGATTGTAGCACCTTTTTCCTTCTTTTAAGATGAATTCTAATAAAACGTTCTTTCGAGATTTTTTTTACAATTATAAAACACTACTACATCACGCTTTCTCTTCATAATAAAACTAGTAAATGCCAACACGTATACATGCATTTTGCTATTATTGTTTGTTCCGAAAGAATAAAGAGAGTATCCGGCGGCCTTCCGAAGGGATAGGTCATGTCTTAAAAACCAGAAAAACCTGCAATGCTGGTCTGCTAATATCAACAACACATTTTGTGGGAATATTAAATCTCAAGATACAGGTAAATAACAACATGAGAGTAGTATTAACCCTTATCCCTGAGTGGCTTCCGGGCCTTGATAAGTGGTGAGCACTGTGTAAAAAAAAAGAAAAAAAAGGATTTAAGCTTATCTCTAAAGTCCAATATTTTCAGACCCCTATTGTCTTCCACATCCTCGGTAATGGATTGCTTCGATTTCGTTGAATTATGGAAATAAACATTTTCTGCTATATTTTATATCGAATAATAATAAGTTTTATAATTTACTTAATGCAGTTATTAAGAAAAAGGTTAGGTTTTAGCATATTGAATTCACAAAAACATCGTCGAATATTATATGATTATAGTATTGGGCAGTGTCGAATATTTTTCTTCTATGACCAGAATTTTTTCGGAGGTTTTATTTACTCACTGGAAGTTTACCATTGATTTTCTGTTCACACAGACACATGTTTCATGGAGCTCCAGTGACAATAGGCTTCACCATATTTTCAACATTCTCGTAGTAAATATTGCCAATTGCGTTGTATTGTTGCAAAAGCTGTTTTATATAAATTTATTGCTGAATACGATTTCTCGTACTCTATATAAACTCTATATTAATTTATTATCTATAACAATTGTATTGTGTATTTACAATATAATAATACAATATTTGTAATCTAAAGAGTGCATATTCTCCATATTTAATTGTCTATATTTGCTAAATAAATGACTACTGTTTTACTCAAATATGATGAATTTAAATTTTTGAGCATGGATTGCGAAATTAGGATGCAAGATTTTGAAATGAATTGCACGTTTCTATTAATCAATTTATTTCTAGCTGTTATATTATACGATTAAATAATAAATAAGTAATACATTTTTCGTTTTCAATGAATATTTTGTCATTCCTCTATAAGCCATAACCAGGTCGTATAAACAAATTAATCTGAAGTTTTTTTTACATATTAAATCAATTATGTTGATATATTATTTGGGAAAGAATTTGATATGTTTTAATAATGCCATGCGATTTCATACATTTACTTAAACTTGCATTCGGGGATCTACTGTCTAAGCAAATATAATTTTCACTCATACAATTACATTTATAAAATAAGAGGCGTTCATTACCATGTTTTCAATATATAGATATAATATCTGAAAATTTTAAAAAGTTGTTTTAATGCTTAGGCATTTATTTTTTTGTTTATTTTACAATTTTTGAAATCTGCAATAGTTTAAGCAAAGTTAATAGTAATATATATATATATATATATATATATATAATTTTTATTTTATTTTATGTAAATATAGTCAGCTTTTGCTACGATGTGCATACCTTTTCGATCATTATCAATCTAATTTTACACCAAAACATTCAGAAATAAGAGAAGGGGGAACAGTATATGGTTCACTCCTAGTTTAATTTAAATATCAAAACTAACTTACTAAAGATCCATTATTCTAAAAAAACAACGCTTTCCAGTTAATAATATTCTCAATGAAATATTTAATAAAAATACTTAAAAATTAAGCTATAGCTGCAGTGAGATTTTGAAAAAAATAATAAAGAAACAAAATATGGAGCTTCTAAATAAACCAAATAAAAATAGCAATAAAAATCTTGAAATTGTAGAAATAAAGAAGAATGCCCGCTGAATGGACAATGCTTAGCAACCTCGCTAGTATGCGGAGAGAAATCTTCATGAAAGAAAACTCTAACGGTAGTAAGTACTATACTGGTATTCCTGGAAAAAACTGTCAAGCAACGGTTCAGAGATCACAAAAGCTCATTTGAAAATCCCAACAGTAAAATTAATGCGTCATTTTCAGTATACGTTACGGGACTAATTAGAAAAAATCTTACACGACTTTACAATGAAATATCATGAAAAAAGCTAAACATGTTCTTCACTTAGCTCCCTGTGTTACCTTTGTCTTATCATAAGGTTTAAAGATGGACACAAGTTACTCAATAAAATATGAGACACTTCTATAAACTGTAGGCATTATAAAGAACGTCCTTTTAATAACCTTAATAATACCTCATAATTAATTTAATTGTATTATATATAAAAATGTATAACTTAATCTATAACTTACCTAAGACTAGATAATCTACATGCTGCATATATATATATATACATATATATATATATATATAGTTTCTTATCGTTGAGCACTTTCAGTTGAATTAATAAGTCGGTCGATTTAGCTCTTATGCATAGATCATCGTATAGCGATTAGATCACTCTCTGACTGACGTAAAATGAACATTTAAAATTAAAATGTTTAAATTCGACGTTATTTAACGCGGTTTATGGTAGCCGAATGGATTAGGTCTTCGCTAATCGAGCCAGAGATGTCTCGTGATGCAGGGTTCGAATCGTTCGACTGGTATTGATCGTGACACCCTGCACTGAAGATTCCCGAAAGGATGAAACACTAGTGTCTGTAGGTATTTGATAATTATTAGAGTAAATATATATATATATATATATATATATATATATATATATATATATATATATATATGCTGTATGGGTGGGTGTGCATATATAGTTTATATATATATATATGCATATATATATGTGTATATTGTATATATATATATGTAAAAGAGTGTAGCCATCAACAATTGTGGTTTTTTTAAAGGTTTTCATCATATTTTTATTTTAAAATATTTTTATAACGCGTTTCGAGCTTAGGGTGTGCTCTCTTCAGATATTTTCGTAAAAAGTTTTTCTTTAAAATGAGAGTTTGTGGATATGCCTCCGCTGATATTAAATATGTTTTTCATAGTGGTGCGATGCGTGTGTTCAGTGTTTAGACGTTCTGTCTCCAACTGTAAGTGTTTCACTGTGACCGGTCAAAGTTAGTTTCAAAGAGTGTTTTTTAGTCCATATGGTGAAGGTTTTTATGGCTTCTTTAGGGTTCTTTTTTAAAGACTTTCTTTCCCCATGTATAGCATACACTCACACACAATCCCATACGCATACATATATATTCATGTACATGTACACATGCACACGCACACAGGCACACACACATACACACACGTACATACATAGAAATATATGTAGGAGCATACATATATACACATATACATACCCACCTACACACTCACACACGTACTCGCATACATCCACCGCTAACAATTATTTTTATTTTTTTATTTTTTATTTTATATATATATATATATATATATATACACTTTTTTTCCCCTACCAAAACACGCATGTATATATGCCCTTAATCATTCAGACATATGTACACGCGCCCACACACACACACAAGTAAGATGGAGAATAATAGGTAGAAGATATATATACACACACATACACGCACATACACACATATATGTACACACATATATGTATGTGCACATACACTCACAAACATCCACATACTATGTAGGCACATACACATACACACACACATGCACACACACAGACATATGCAGGGGCTCACACATACGCGTATATCCATATTCACACGAACACATTTACCCACTCATACATGTGCATACATATGTATATATACATACATACACACACATACATACGGATGTGTATACACTCATCCACCCATATATATATATATATATATATATATATATGGGCACATGCACTCACAATCCCACACACACATACATATTCATACATCCCACCTTATGTATATATTGGTTGAAGTTTCCTTTCCAATCCATGCACATATGCATACATGGATTCGGTCACCCAAACATAAGTGCACGTATACATACAAACAAGATGTAGCATAGATAACAGATGATATATAATTATACACACACGCATACACAATCATATGTGTACACCCACGCACATACACATATACACACGCACACACGCGCGCACACACACATACATACGTTTAATTTCTAGTTGTTTGTTTAGTTAAGAGAAATGGTACTGTACTGGGTATGGGCGCGCGCACCCGCGAAAGTGTGCGCGTGCCTTATTGTGCTTTTTTGTTGTTTCGTGTGTGAGGGTGCACACCTACCCAAGCATGCGTGCGTGTAAGTGTATTTTGTGTTCCTCAAAAAACGTAATCCATGTAATAAAATGTCCAGCATGCGATAAATCCTACATAGGCGCTACAAAAAACCTTAGTAATAGAGTAGCCCTACACCGATCCAACATCAAAATCGCGGAAAATAGACACCTACATGTATCACAACATATACACGCATGCAGTGGAGGCAGATTCGAGATAATGCCCATCTTCCAAACTGACAACTACTTCTACTTGCTAACTCAAGAAAAAAATTTCATAACAAAGTTTAACCCCGCCTTAAACGTCTCTCCATAATTATACACATAAATAGGCAAAACACAAAATACACTTACACGCATGCATGCTTGGGTAGGTGTGCACCCTCACACACGAAACAACAAAAAAGCACAATAAGGCACACGCACACTTTCGCGGGTGCGCGCGCCCATACCCAGTACAGTACCATTTCTCTTAACTAAACAAACAACTAGAAATTAAACGTATGTATGTGTGTGTGCGCGCGTGTGTGCGTGTGTATATGTGTATGTGCGTGGGTGTACACATATGATTGTGTATGCGTGTGTGTATAAGTATATATCATCTGTTATCTATGCTACATCTTGTTTGTATGTACACGTGCACTTATGTTTGGGTGACCGAATCCATGTATGCATATGTGCATGGATTGGAAAGGAAACTTCAACCAATATATACATAAGGTGGGATGTATGAATATGTATGTGTGTGTGGGATTGTGAGTGCATGTGCCCATATATATATATATATATATATGGGTGGATGAGTGTATACACATCCGTATGTATGTGTGTGTATGTATGTATATATACATATGTATGCACATGTATGAGTGGGTAAATGTGTTCGTGTGAATATGGATATACGCGTATGTGTGAGCCCCTGCATATGTCTGTGTGTGTGCATGTGTGTGTGTATGTGTATGTGTATGTGCCTACATAGTATGTGGATGTTTGTGAGTGTATGTGCACATACATATATGTGTGTACATATATGTGTGTATGTGCGTGTATGTGTGTGTATATATATCTTCTACCTATTATTCTCCATCTTACTTGTGTGTGTGTGTGGGTGCGTGTACATATGTCTGAATGATTAAGCGCATATATACATGCGTGTTTTGGTAGGGGGAAAAAGTGTATATATATATATATATATATATATATAAAATAAAAAATAAAAAAATAAAAATAATTGTTAGCGGTGGATGTATGCGAGTACGTGTGTGAGTGTGTAGGTGGGTATGTATATGTGTATATATGTATGCTCCTACATATATTTCTATGTATGTACGTGTGTGTATGTGTGTGTGCCTGTGTGCGTGTGCATGTGTACATGTACATGAATATATATGTATGCGTATGGGATTGTGTGTGAGTGTATGCTATACATGGGGAAAGAAAGTCTTTAAAAAAGAACCCTAAAGAAGCCATAAAAACCTTCACCATATGGACTAAAAAACACTCTTTGAAACTAACTTTGACCGGTCACAGTGAAACACTTACAGTTGGAGACAGAACGTCTAAACACTGAACACACGCATCGCACCACTATGAAAAACATATTTAATATCAGCGGAGGCATATCCACAAACTCCCATTTTAAAGAAAAACTTTTTACGAAAATATCTGAAGAGAGCACACCCTAAGCTCGAAACGCGTTATAAAAATATTTTAAAATAAAAATATGATGAAAAACTTAAAAAAAAACCACAATTGTTGATGGCTACACTCTTTTAAATATACATTTTTTCTCTCGTTGGAACTACACAACCATCACTTTAAATATATATATGTATATATATATATATATATATATATATATATATATATATATATATATAAGACATATACCTAATGCATTCATTTACTTAAATATCCAAATTGATTAAATCTTCCACTAACACCTAGATAAACCTTAAGTACATATTACTTCTTAGACCGAGCAAGCGAAATTACTAAAATACTCTCAATAAATTAAATACACTAATTCTAACACGTTTTCTGCGGTACTACCTTCGCACTCAATATATTTAAATATTTACCTACATTTATTGCCTGACATATATTGGATAATATCCAACTAGAGTACCCAACAATATAATGAAAAGAATATACTTTCAAATATATACAAAGAATTACGATGAAATTACGTGTTTTTTATAAAGATAAATTAAGTTCCCAAAACACATTTTAGTTTTCTTAGAGAACACTATCGAACTGTTGAGAAAACAGATGATCTCAATTGTAAATATATAAAAAATATTCTTGGGAAAACCCTTGGAAAATAATATGGATAACTGTTAGTGCTTGCAATAAGCCACAAAGAAAACAGAACAACGGAATAGAGTATTAACAATGTATTACTGGAACAACAATATAAAAAAGTTACAACTGAAAAGAGTAGTAAACGTCACCGAGCAAGCGAGGGTCGCTCTGGTGTTTAATCCACACCTGGGATCAAAAGGTCTATGGTTTATATCATGGATAGAACAGTCCATTTGGAGGGTTATTCCCCCATGACAATAAGAATACCCCATTTTATATAATAAAAATTAAATAAATAAATATAAATAAATTTAATAAAACAAAATAAACGAATTACAATAATGTTAATAATGAAATTTAAAAAAGATATTAATAACTCTTAATAATAATAAAATAGCAAATAAATACAACAAATAAATAAATGCATAATTATCAATTAAAAAGTCAATATACATATATGTGTATAAATGGTTATTAATATATATATATATATATATATATATATATATATATGTTTGTGTGTTTGTGTGTGTGTGTTTGTGTATGTATAATAAACTAAAAGGTAAAATATAAGATATCCGGGGTATTTCTTAAGAGAAATGCTTCAGCATATGTTGAAGCATTTCTCCTAACAAATACCCCGGATATCTTAGCACTAAGCGAAACAAAACTACACTTCTCCGTCCCCTCTAACTACTGTAACATGCCTGACTATCTCCCACTATGCCGTAAGGACTCTAACAGACGTATGCAGGGACTTGGTGTCTACATTCGTAACACCCTCCCCTTGACTAGAGAAACACACCTAGAAACGGGAGATCAAGCCTTTATGTGCTTTAGACGAAACATACAACATAACATTAGCTACTTTTATTTTCTATGCCGCTCCCTCTCGACCCAAGACTGCACCATAATAAACAAAGTCTCTGACAGCATAGACACAGCACTTTCCCTCGACACTAGCGCACAAGTACATGTATTTGGATACTTTAATGTTCACCACAAAAACTGGCTTGGATTCTTTACTCTTACAAATGCAGCGGGCCGCTCAACACGTAGCTTCGCTATATCTCACTTCCCATCACAAATGGTTGTTTCCAACCCGTTTCCCTGACCAGCAAAAACAACACGCATCACTTCTAGATCTGCTTCTGGCATCAGTTCTCGATGATTGCATAACAAATGCTGACAGCCCACTCGGGAACGCTGGTCATTCAGTGATAATGGTCGAAATTTCCCTAAATTCTAGACCCAAAACTGAAGAGCCAGTGCTCAAAACAACGAGATATTATAACAAGCCCGACTGGAAAGCCATCAGAGATCTTATCAGAGATGCCCCATGGGGAAATATTTTTCTCTTCCTGCTGAACAGTGCGCAAATGAGACCACTTAATGGTTCAATCAGCAATTGAAACACATGTTCACATGCGGAAATTTTACAGCAAGCCCCAATTTCCCCAATGGTTTACTTCTACTTGCGTTACTGCCATTGCTCAAAGGCACCATGCATACCGCAGATTCAAGCGAGATAAGTCCAGTTCAAACAGACAGAAGTATATAGAAGCTAGAAGTAACGTTCAAAAAATAGCGACAGCTAAGAGAGAATTTACTGAAACCACTAAAAACCGCATTGAAGCACAAAAATTAGGAACTCGTGACTTCTGGAAAATCTACAACAGTGTAGTAAATAATGGGCAGTCAACAATTCCCCCACTAACCAACAATTACGAGGTTGATTGCTTAACAACGGACAAGGGTAATATGCTTGCCAGCCGGTTTGGCTCAAACTCCACACTGGACGCTTCCAACCACCCATTGCCTGACATTCCTTTGCGGACAGACGCCACGCTAGACGATCTGAAAATCACCCCTTCTAAGGTGCATGCTATCATAAAAACCTTGACACTTCAAAAGTATGTGGACCGGATCTCATCCCATCTGTGCTACTAAAAAAGTGCTCAGCCGAAGATGTTCCAGTTCTCTCCAAACTCTACAACAAATGCCTTAATGAATCATGCTTTCCGTCTGTTGGAAAACTGCTTCTGTGGTACCAGTATTCAGGAATTCTGGCGAAAGAACTGACACATCAAATTATCGCCCCATTAGCCTCCTCCCACTTTTCGCCAAAATATTTGCGACCATAATTAGCCATGCTCTAGTCCGTCACCTTACAGATGCTAAACATTTGACTGACAAACAATATGAATTAAAACAAGCCCGTTCCACAGCAGACATCCTCACTGTAATCTCTGAACGTATATACCATTCATTGGACAAAGCGGGGGAGGGCAGAGCGGTAGCTCTAGAAATATCTAAGGCTTTTGACAGGGTATGGCATGAGGGTCTCCTCAGGAAAATTAGATCATACGGTATCACTGGTAGAATACTTAAATCCTTCTTAGATAAGAGAAGAATCTAGGTTGTCTTGGACGGTCGTACATCTAAACAATATGATACAAATGCGGGAGTGCCTCAGGAGTATATCGTTCGACCTCTATTGTTCCTAATATTTATTAATGACCTCCTCGACAAAACTGCCTCTGAGATGGGTATATATTCTGATGACACCACAATCTATAGCAGGCATGACAGGAAAACAAATGAACACATAACTAAAGAAATGGCAAAAACACTAGAGGATGAGCTCCAATCTGTGTAGAATGGGGACAAAAATGGATGGTCACATTCAATGCTGCCAATGCTAGTTTCCTTCAATAATTACAAAAAACCTTCTCTGTCACCAATAGCAATGGCTAGTGACTCCCTATCTGAGAATACATTTTTCAAACTGCTTGGCCTAACGTTCACAGGAAACATATGTTGGAACAATTACACAGAAAACATTGCCAGAGCCGCTGCGAAGAAGGTAGGCTCTCTCTACCGGGCTAGAAAACTACTGACATCTGAAAGTATCCTGTACCTCTATAAGGCCACCATTCGACCATGTATGGAGTATTTCTGTCACATTTGGGTTGGTGCATCTGCTGCTAGTCTCTCGCTCCTAGACAAGGTTCAAAAGAGAGTCGCCAATCTGATAGGCCCTGAACTGGCATCTAAGTTCCAGTATCCGTCCTATCGACGAAACGCTGCATCCCTCTGCCTGTTCTACAAGTATTTTAATGGTGAATGCTCTGACTGACTGCATACACTTGTGCTCCAACACGAAGACATCCTCGACAAACCCGACAGACAGCTAAATCACACCCCCACGCAGTAGAGATCCCTAGATATAAAATATCTTTCTACTCCAGTAGTTATCTTCCCCAGAACCGCTAGACTCTGGAATTCCATTCCAGCTCCCTGCATCCCCAACTGTACTGACATGCAGAAGTTCAAGTGTAACGTGAACCGACATCTTGCTGCCCAAATCCCAAAATAGTGCCCAAGTGGTTGCTGCCCCTGATAGTAGCCCCCTACACCAAAGTGGCAATGTGCCTTGATTGGGGTGAAAATGTAATAATAAAAAAATAACTAATATTAGATAAGTTTTAGTAGTACTTACTAACGATACAAATAAAAAAATGAATTGATATACTAGAAGTTACATGAAAAATTGAAGTCTGGTTCGGGCCCCAACGAGGGTAGATCTGATCTTATTAAAAAAGGTTAATGTAAAATTCCATTCAATAGACACAATTCCTAATTAAAAAATAATAATAAATAATAAATATAAATTCTTCGGGTTTTATAGATAAATAATATGCCCCAATTTCGTTTTACTTTTAACATGGTCTAGATATGTTCAAATTGCCTAAAGTATGAAATATTGCTTCCTGACATGCTCTTTGTTATGTCTCAACTGTATTCATATGTACTACCTCTTTTTTACCTCACCTCTTTTCGTTTCTTCTTCTCTCTCTCTAAGTGAATTTACAACCCCCTTTGAACCAATGTTAATCTTTTCCTTTCTTAAAACTCCCTCTAACCTTTTATTCACCCTCCCCCAAAACTATCCTTTTGAACCCCTCCTCTCTTAAACAACAGTTAGAATTTTAAACTCGTTTTTTTTTAAACTTAAATTTAAATTTAGGAGAACATTAACCATGCCCCAGGTCAGATATGGCAATATATATTTTTCTCCTCCCAAATTAAAAATGCTCTACACCATATTTAATTTTTCATTTTCTTGCCTGATTAGATCAATGACGATCGAAAAGGTCTGGATATCGTAGCAAGATATGACTATATTTACATCAATAAAAATAAAAAAATATATATATATAATTTGTTCTTATTGATTGAGTATTATCAATGACCTATGGTTGAATTGAATGATTCTAATCTTTTAAATATTTTTCAACCTGGAATATATATATATATATATATATATATATATATATATATATATATATATATATATATATATATATATATATATACACTAGCAAAAGTACCCGTCGTTGACTGGGTTAAAAACAACCTACAGAAAATGGACTCTGATTTATGAAAGTATAATAGGTTATGAAAATGAAGGTTGTAAATTTGAGTTGAATTTGGGGGTATCAAAACAAACACAGATGTGATGACAGTAAATATAAAATAGATAAATCCTATAATTTATTATACCATACCTGTATACACTGAAACACGTATCACAATATTCTGTGGATCTATATTAAAAAAAAACCTTGTTAAACTTTGTGACATATTTCCATTCTATGGAGGTCAGTCGCGAACGAACACCCCATAATTTTATTATACCATATATCTTCAAACTGAAACATAATCATCAAAGTATACTTATGCAGATAGTATGAAAAGTCTTTATTAAAGACTGTGCCTATTTCCATTCTGTGGAGGCCAGGCATGAACGCAGACCCCACAATTTATTATACCATCTCTATTTAAGTAAAAACATACTTATCAAATTATTCTTATGTACATCTATATCAAAAACACTTGTAAACGTATTTTTTAATTTTTTATTTCCATACAATTTTAATGAACCACCGTTCTGCCAGATCAAACATACCCATTCCTGTGTCTCGATACATCTTCTATCATTATATGTAATCAGTTTTTTTAAAGTCTTCAACCATATAGGAGCCTATTCGTGACCAAACACACACACACACAGGCATCAGCTTTATATATATATATATATATATAATTATTTTTTTACTGTAATAATTAAATACCTAGACACACTAGTGTTTCATCTTCAGTGCAGGGTGTCACGATTAACACCAGTCGAACGATATCAACCCCGCAACACGAGGCATCTCTGGCTCGATTAGCGAAGACCTATCCATTCGGCTACCATTAACCGCGTGAAATAACGTTGAATTTAAACATTTTAATTTTAAATGTTCATTTACGTCAGCCAGATAGTGATCTTATCGTTATACGTTGATCTATGCATAAGAGCTAAATTGACCGATTTAATTCAACTGAAAGTGCTCAACGATAAGAAACGAATTTCCTAAAGGGGCTGTCATAATTATTTTTTAATATAATAATTAAATACCTACAGACACTTGTGTTTCATCCTTCCGGGAATCTTCAGTGCAGTGTTTTAAATATATATATATATATATATATATATATATATATATATATATATATATATATATAAAACACTGCACTGAAGATTCCCAAAAGGATGAAACACAATGAATCTTCAGTGCAGTTTATATATATATATATATATATATATATATATATATATATATATATATATATATATATATATATATATAACACTGCACTGAAGATTCCCGAAAGGATGAAACACAAGTGTCTGTAGGCATTTAATTATTATAGGCATAAACCTGACGAATCCTAGAGTGGATGAAACGCCGAATAGTCAGTGTAGCTTAATCGCCATATATATTTTATAAATTACTATATATATAAATATGAATTAAAATAAAATAAAAATATCAGAGATGGTTGACGTTATGTTGTTTTGAAAAAAAAATAAAGAAAAACCGAATGAATTTATGAAATGATCACGATTTCGTCCCTATTGCAGAGTACATCTTCAGGATATTGAATGGAAAAATGCAAAAAAAATAAAACGCATTCTCTAAATTAAATGAATGCTCGTGTTCTGCACAATGGCAAAAGAGTGGATTTAGGGCATTACCATTGCTTATATCTCTTCTGTGTTCGTAAAGTCTTACTTTCAATTTACGCAATTTCAATTTGCTCCGTGTCTCACCTATGTATGCTTGATGACAATTGTTACATGGGATGAAATATATACCGGCGTCGGATGTGAGGGTTTTGGGAGAGTGCTTGGTAGTTTTTAATGTCTGTTTTATTGTTTTGGAAGTTGTTTGTATCAAGTGAAAACCAAGTCTATTAAGAGTGTCGCTGATTTTTGTATTTTTAGTGTGGGTGGGAATGAAAAGATGTCCGTTTAATAGTGAGGTATTTATTTTATTTTTCTATCTGTTTATATTATAGTGTATTTTCGTAGCTTTTTTCCTTGCGTAAGAAATGACATAGGATGACTACTGTAGTTTTTTAAACATTTGTAATGTATTGAATTTTATCATCAGATAGTGATCTTATCGTTATATAATAATATATAAGATATTGAGGGCTACATATTCTAAAGGCACGCAAAAAAAATAACCAATAATCATGGCAGTCTTTATTTTATCATTGTGGTGAGAGAAGTAGTGAATATAATCGTTTTTGTGAGTGGTCTTTCTATGTACTTTGAAACTCAGGTCGGTTTCTGATCTGATGAGGAGTATATCTAGAAAAGCTAGGGAGTGGTCTTGTTCGGATTCGTGTGGAAATTTTATGGACGGTTCTACTGGATTTAATTTATTTCTAAGTTGTTCTATTTGTGCGTTTCTGGGGAGAAAAATAAGAATATCATCTATGTATCTAAAGTATGTGGAGTTCTTAGGTAGTCTGAATTTTAAAGAGATAGTCTCTAGGAATTCTAAAAATAAGCAATCTAGTACAGCAATAAAGGGGTTATCAATAGGGAGTCCAAATTTTTGTCTGTTGTAAGAATTATTAAACTGAAAATAGGTTCTATCGGTGATGAGTTTTATTATTTTTATTAATGTATCCGAGGAATGCGTATTTTTTTCTAACCAATATATATATATATATATATATATATATATATATATATATATATATATATATATATATATATATATATATATATATATATATATATATATATATATATATATTGTGTACAGATAGTTGTTAGATGAGACAAGCCATTGTTACCGTCGGTTTCAAGTCCAATAACTAGGACCGTTTAAGTTAACCTTATCAAGCTCTCTCGAGTCTATATTCGTCTCTAGGAAAATCTGAAATATTAGAGCGTATTTATATTGTGTGTACAGAAAGTTGTTATATTAGGCAAGTCATTGGTACCGTCGGATTCAAGCCCGATAATTAGGACCGTTTAAGATATCCGTATGAAGCTCTCTTCAGCCAATATTCGAGTGAAATCGTATGTGTGTGTCAGTGTGTGTATATTTCCCGTAAAAACTACTCTTTCAATACAGGCTCCAGATTTTACATAATGGGTACTGAGAAAATCTTTTTTAATCAGTTTTATAGAGTAAGCTTAGTCATATATACATACTATCACACTATACCTAGAGTGGTGACTTATTATAAAATTTCATAATTCCGTATATGTGTTCCAAATCAGCGATAGCAACATTTAAAATTAAATATTTATAATTTTTACCGTCAAACACTACCTAGTCTTTGCTATATGAAATTATAATTACTACTATTCGAATGATTCGGACCCAGTTTCAAATTTGCCTTTGACTCTGCAGTCTGGTGTGATATTATTTTGTGTTCATGTGTGTTATTCCCTGACTGAATCCCAAGGATTCAGTCGTTTTTGTGATCATTTGCTGCATAAAAAACAGTTTTGCAAGTTTAAAATCAAGGTTAACTCAAGCAATGAAATAAAGAATTGTATATATAGCAACGAGTCGGTTTCCGGTAAGAATCTTAAGACATTCTTGTTGTGCGATGGAAAACCATTTTTGCAAACCGAATTGATACAGAAGAGAAAACGAATATAAAACACAGATAACGCACGAATAAATAGACGGAAACGTCATTCCTATTAGGAATATGCTCGTATTGTGAATCCGTAGTATAAGCCATCGGCATTTGCAGTAATTCATTAACAGACAACACGCTCGCTACAAAAAAGTTTTTAAAGTCGAGCATCCATAAAGTTGATCCTTGAGGACAGATACACATTTTGTAGAGCTCCTCTATCCAAACAATACAGCGTATAATCAATACAATTGTATGAATTTTTAACATTTATATACATTTTGTGCCACTCTTCTTTTAAGATAGCTTTAATCCCGTAAAATCTCTCATAAAACTGAATATTAAGTGGAAATTAAAATTAGATAAACTTATCACTTTCTGCAAAATGATATAAATAACATTTTAATCTTTCACAGCTGATGTATTTTAATTGTTTTATAGGGATATCTCAAATATTATTTAACATTAATGCATTTTTCAAAAGTTTTTCACAAGCTAACTATTTGCAATCGACAATATTATAGAAAGAAGTCCGTTAAAAAAAGTGTGTGTAAATTCTCAAGCTTGACTTAAAGCTTATGACGTTTAAGTGGAGGTTAACTCAGCTTATCCACCGTAAAAGTAACATCCACAATAAAAAAAAGCACTTTTAATGACTGAGATAATACAAAATACATTTATTTAAAGTTTAGGTTGGAATTGAACTAACAATAATACAAACTGTATCAGCTTATTAATTAAATTAACGCTATCTTAGTTATAACCTTTTCTTCAAATATATTGTAGACACAGTTACTCTAAGGAATTGTCTCTGAAACCTTAGGTTATCGAATCACACTGAATCGTTGTTATCTGACATTTTCTAATGAAACAACTAAGTAAATTAACTGATGCTCCCAGATGTATTTTAGCAACAATTGATAAATCACCAAATAGGCACGAGAATACTTTTACTTAACTCATTGTTTACAACAGAAATAGTATTAAAACATATAAATCACAAAGTTAATTTGATTAATAATTTGTGGTAAATGTTCTGATTTTATTAAGCATCAAATTTTGGGAGATAAGCGGTCTGAAATCTTTCATGCAAAAATAGTAGACTTCACCCGAGATTCATCTCATGTTTAGCAAACAATGTTCCTTTTGTGTTACTTAGCCATTTATCTCGATATGAAATTGTGGACCGATTTTAGCTAATTGTAAGTGTTTGTGATAAAAAGAAAGATCTTAAATTGCACAAATGGTTACTTATCAAGCCATGCTCTTCGACTTGTTGGTTGCAAGGCACAAGATTATGCTAATGCGGAAAACAATCAAGCCAATAGATGTGTGCATACCCCCCCCCAAAAAAAAAAATAAAATCGTTGCTTTTCGGAAATAAACGGTAGTGCACGATAGACAATCAAAATAAATTATAACAGAAAATTCATGTTCCGAGAAAATTGACTAAAAACAATCATATTTATCATGTAAAATTTGATTTTATTCTTACGGTCTACATACACGAGATGTATTAAACATCGACAACATAAATTCAGGATTTTATTTAAGTCGGATATACAGATCCTTTATTAGTGGGGACAGACTGGCAATAGTGGGGGTGAAGCCGGTGCGCAGAAACCCGTATATAAAAATTAAAGGGACCAATGAATATCCAAATGTTAAAATGTAATGCGCAAATATGCATTACTTTTTATTATTATTTTAGGGCTTAAAATGAATACCGAGTGCTCTGTCATAATCATAGACTTTACACATTATTAGATAAAAGGTAAAATAGTCATTATGTTAATATGCAGCCTACAGAACATCCTCAATTCGGTCAGTAGGTGAATAAAAATGTTCCTTGTCATCCACCACAGAGATATACCAATTAAATCTATAAAATAATCATACCTGGCAAACCTCTATGTATCTCTATTCACAGATTTAAACTAATATCCATGCTCCAGAGGATTGGCTCGAATCCTCCTTAAGATTTTCAAGAGGGTGACCGCTACGTTGACGCGCTCTTTAGGAAGGAGTATTGTACCGGATGATCGACTAAAACAACTCGGTTACGCCGACCCGATTGAGGAATTAAATACCTTGCTTGGCCGGCACATACCTGGTGGTTATTTTTTTTAATCCAGGCGGCAGGTCATAGCTAGTGACGTGCAAATATAAAGTAATCCTAGAGACGATCTAATTTGAACGTGTTCCTAATAAAAAAATATGTGACTATAAATATATAGTGATGTAAGTCTTTATTCGAATAATCCGCATTAAAGTTATTGATCTAATTAGCACACGACCGGAGTAAAAAAAAAATTATACACTGAAGTTACACATCCTTGCGTTTTTCCGATCCCTGCTCTTAGTTTAATTATTTGGTAACTTTGAATGATTTGGCTATTAAGAGTTAGCTCCTTACAATAGTTGTCCATATACTGTACAATAATTCTCTCAATTATGTTTCTATATTTCCGTTTAAATACTTTTTGTAAATATCTTTATTAATAATTTCACTTTAATGTGTAATAGAATTTAATGTTGAAAAAGAATATAATGGTAATTCTTATAGATGTCATTATTTTCAGTCTGTCAGAACTATATCCTTACACAAATCCAGATAACAAAAAAGGGGACAAAACGTAAGAAAAAGACTGCGGACACCTTTTAAAGTAGGCATAAAACAAAGTGAAACAGCAAAATATGCAGATGCAAATTTGGTAAAAAAAGAAAAATGGTCAATATGGAAATGAAATAGAAACTTATAAAGAAACAGATTCAGGAGCATGTACAAATATAATTGGTAAAGAGATTGATTTAAAATAACACCTGGTAAAGCCAGTGCTAAGCGTTAGAAACTATGTAAGAGTGCCAATGAACATATAAAAAATAATGGGCATATAAAACTATTAAGCTTGGCGTGAATAACATAAATGTCTATCATCGATAGAATATATTACAAATCATTTGGAATAATAAACTATAGCAGAATCGGAAATATGGTACAGCATTTGAAACAATGTTCTGCCATTCTTTACAGAACGTGACTTTTCATTTCCAGGTTCTTCGTCACGCATTGCTGACTCAAGTCATGAAAATGTTTATAGCCGATAAATTTGTTTTCGTACTGTGACGTCATTCTTAAGGAACCTGTACTATAGGGAGAAGCGTAATAGAAAAAAACGTAAGAACATAGCTCGCTAAAACGCACCAATGTGAATTTAATGCAGCATGTTCTGATCTTGTTAAGCATCACATTTTTGAAGAAAATCAGTCTGCAATTTCTATGTCAAAATGGTATGTTCCACCCCAGATTCCTCCTATGTTTAGCAAACAAGGTTTATTATAGCGGTACCTAGTATGCCATTAATCTCGACAAGACATTGAGGACCGATTCTAGAAATGTGTTGATCGTTGTGAATAAACAGGATCTAAAATTGCCCAAATAACAAGAGAAATCTAAGAAAAAGCCATGCTATTCTATCTTTTAGTTAGTAGGCACAAGGTTAAGCTTAAATGGGAAGCATATCAGGCCAATAGAATGGTGCATAAAAAATAAGATAACAGTATCCTGCTGCTATATTCTCTCATTTTTGTTACTACACGAATAATTTATGCGGTAATGTTGCCGCTGAATGTAACCCATAAGAAATTACCTATTTGTGGATTATACAAACAATATGTACCTTATTCTGCCAAATTTTCAAAAAGTAGAAAATATTGGACAAATGGATTGGTTTTTCGCTTCATGGCATAGCTGACACACGATGATGACCGATTTTCTAAACCATTTTTAACTCATCTTCCAGGTGGCAAGTCGGCTTTAGAAGTCATGTTAGTGCATAATCTCATAGCAAAGACCTGAAACAACATCCGTGAAGTTATACCTTATGTCTGTTTCTTATTCCATAAACTACATCATTATGGCAGTCGTGTAGCATAGAATACTGGCCCCTATTGACTTTTGCAAGAAACTCATTCTATGTTACTTTATTATTGTTACACTTGGAGATGAGTAATTTGTATATTTTATTTATTTGCGGACTGTTATCCTCATCTGCACGATGTTTTGTCCAAGAATTTCTCTATCCAACTGTAATAGCAAAATAACATATCAGTCGGTACGAACTCACCGATGGAAAGCCAGATAAGAACAAAAATTTGAGTTTATAAGACAAAAGAATCCAAAATTTAATCGCCCTTTGGGGCCCGTTGCATAGTGGATAAAGACGTTGAATCTGTACAGTTCTATGTGAGTATTGTTTGAGATAGCAATTTCAATCATAATCAAAACCGACTAGAGAATTAGTTCGATAAAAACGATGTGAGACGACCAAATATATGGAAAGCAGTAATTACTAAAGCTACAGTTAAGAGACTCTGCATCCCTATTCTGTTGCGGTTAACCACCCGAAGAATGTCAGAGGAATAGGCAGCCGAAACGCCGTGAAACAACAACTATGGAAATGCAGATAACAGTCCTCAAATAATATTAAAAAAATATTCAGCTGGTGACATGGGTTTAGATATGGTAGTTTCAAACATAAAGAGCCTGCTTGCACAAGCAATGGCTCTCCGAGACAGTTGGAAAACGGTATGGTACGAAGCTAACCTTGCCGAATACAGTAGTAAAATCATGTAGGCACTGTTACATCACTCTAGAAAGAAAGTAGATTCTATGACGACGATAAACCTTGTAATATAAATGAGATCAACAAGATAATAAAGCTTTTTTTATAATTTTGCATAATGAACAAAACTCATGAATAATTTGGGAAGCCTCTTTTTCGAAATCAAATATCCTATGTATCTTATGTATCTTGTAAAGTTAGGTTAAAGATTCATTACCTGAAAGTACTTCTTTCAAACTCCTCGACGTAACGTTCACATGGAACATGAGTTGGAACAGATACATCGAGAGCATAGCCAGGGCTTCTGCGAGAAAGGTTGGCTTTCGCGTTCCTACTAGAAAGGTACTTACGCCTGAAAGTATCCTGTAACTATACAAGGTCAATATTTGTCCAGGTATGGAGTATTGTTGTCATATTTATGCTGGAGAAAAAAAAACTTGTAACCCGGCGATGGATATATCCCCGATAAACACGACACACAGCAAAACTACATTGTAGAGATGACTAGATGTAAGAATGCTTTCTATTCAAATAGTTTCTTCACAGAACTACTAGTCTTTGGAACAACCTTCTGGGCCCCTGTTTTCCGAACGGTGCTGCTATGCAGAGGTTCACGTCTAATGTGAAAAGACATCTTGCTGCCAAACTCACTCCATAGCATCCCAGCAACTTATAGCCACGATAGTATCCGCCTACATCAGCGTGTCACTATGACTTGTTTGGGGGTGAAAATGGAATAAAACAATGTTATCATGGCAAAAGAATAGTGTTTATTTATTCCATATGTAGAAAAAAAAATGAACATACACACACACATTAGACATGCTATATGTTTTCAAAAATAATTCATATTACATAGAAACTGTAGTACAAATTTACACATACAGCTGGAGTGGTGTTAATCATGTTTTAACTGAATGTACTATCAACAATGTGGACGATGTAGAATTTTACGGCAATAAAACATATTTTTTATACTGAAATTTGCTGATCCTGTTATATAGTTCTCCAATCATTCACATTAGTATTGTTGGCTAGTATTGTTTCGATAATAATTAAGACAAATACAATAGTATGTCACAAGAAGTGCATAACTAAATTCTGTTAGAGAAGCAATCATCATGATTCTGTGGACATTCAGGGTGGGGCACAAGTCCTGTTACAAAATTTCAGAACGTTTTTATGATAATATTAAAATATATTTACTTTTTAATTGTCATTATATGATAATGTAATATATGATTCCTTTTTTTTTCAGAAACAAGAGATACTCAGTTTTTACAATGTCTATTGAATTGAAGAGAAGATTAATCAATGAGAAACATGAGAAGTGCTTGCGTCCACCAGAAATATGCATGTTAGGAGAAAAAACCTCAAAATAAACAAAATATTCATGAAAATGACGATTGATCGTCACCTGGAAACTTTGGCGATCACCGATAGACCAGGATCAGGGCGTCCTCATAACTTAAGAACACCTAAACTCAGCAAACATGTTAGGCAAAGATCAGGCGAAATCCAAAAAGGTCCATGAGACAAATGGCAAACAAAGTACAAACATCACCAAAAACTATGCGAAAGATTCGTCGAAGTGACCTATAAATGGCATTCTATGCGCTTCAAAAGCGACAGCTTCTCTCTGCACACACAATTGCAAAGAGACTCATCAGAAGTTGATACTTGTTAACCCTTTATAACATCATCTTAACAGATGAAACTTTCTTCTCACTTCAACAGTCCCACAAGATAGAGGCCTTGGGAGAAGTCGTGAGGCAATGCCTGATAATGCAGGAAAGATTGTCAGAACGCAGAAAGCAGCATCAGTTATGGTTTGGGCGGCAATTTCTGAGAGAAGCAAATCTCCACTTGTTTTTCTCCCTGAAGGGGCCAGGATTAACACAGAACGTTGCATTAATGATATTCTTGTAGGGGCACAAACTCCATGGTATGATTCTGTATCTGATGATGAAGTTTGAACTCCCCAACAAGATAGTGCGACAAGCCAAAATGCTCAGTTAACACAGCAGTGTCGAAGAGACAATTTTAGTTCTGGATAAGCAAAGAAGAATGACCTTCTCATCACCTGATCTTAACGCTCTTGAGTATTCTTTGTGGTCAATCCTGGAGAGTGAATCCTGCCTTACTCATCGTTAAAACATCAAATCTGTTAAAATAATTAATCAAATGCTGAGAAAAAATGTCATTATATGCTGTACTGCTATAGATAATTTCACCCAAAATAATTATATTGTAGTGCAGGCTCAAGGGAAACATTTTAAATAATACTTAAGCCATATTTTTCCTTCAGTATTTGTTAATTATTTTCTCTAATTGAGTTTTGTAATAAATTATTTTGTTGGGATAAGTCTGTGTTTTATTTTGTAACAGTATTTATGCCCCAACCTGTAATTACCATGAGTCGCTACTACGACATATATATGTACGTATATGTATTGTTTCTGAAACAGAGACATCAGCTTAACATTGTCCTTTTATCAGAGATAGCTAGATTGCAGAAAATCATATGAATGATATACATGAGTCTCTGAGATATCCTGTTTTATCTTATTAAACAAAGATGGCTGAGAATATAACCGCAAAAAAAGAAAGAAAAATAAACCATGTAAAAATCTGTTAACAAATCATAGATGGAAAACGCGGGATGATGCAAGTTTCTGGATGTTTAATACTTTGTAAATAAATAATTGAACAATTTTAATGCGTTATTTCTTAAACCTAAAACATAACTACTTCACATCTTAACATAGCAGCTATTTGTCAGTATTATGTATGTCAATACCTGTCGCTGTCCAAAAAGTCACCTGCGTAAATTAAATCAGATTATGTAGTTTGTGTACACACGTTTCCCTCTTTATGATTGTTAATATCCATTTAGTGAAAGATAATTGTTTCTGCTAGATACAGCACTTTACTCTCGACATTTCATGCAACATTTATGGGCATCATTATTTAACCTAGCAAAGAAACCAGATGTGGCTAAATATTCCAATGGGTAAAAGCTTGTGGATAAAAACTATTATAAGCAGTCTTACGACAGGACAGTATTTAAACACTGATTATGCTTAGATGATCTACATTAAAATTTTAATTCAAATAAGTAACTGTATGGGAATAGCAAATGCTTGAAAACAATGGCAATTCAAACTTGCAGTAAAAGAACTGTTCTTATCAGATCACGTTACAAACTGATCAAGCTAATTATTATTATTGTATATTTCTTTTAACGAGCGTATCAGTAATTTATATCAATTCAGGCGTGTGGAAATCGTGAATGCATATTAGGATAGAATTAAAAGTGGATTACTTTATATTCATATTTCATTAGGATATTTAGTATACAGATATGCTTACAAAATTTAAGCCACACTTAGATTACAGTGATTAATAAGGATTCATACGGAGACCTATTACATTAATTACCTTACTCGTTCTTGCGTCTGGTAATGATATATAAGAAGGGCATTCAATAACGACAACGACTAACGAATTGGTTATGCAAGGTTCGAATTCCGTGCGTTCCTTAGTATCATATTCATCTAGGATTCGTACCCACCTCACGTGACCATTTGCGAAATCAATTCCACGTGTTTACTTTATTTTCTTACATAAATGACACAATTACGTAACTGATCAGCTCGGTTTTCTAAGTTTTAGAATCTAACAGCCATTTAATACTAGCACTAGGATAGGTAATTGTTTGGAAACCGCAGTACAGAAATACATATCAATCAACTGTATAATTATGCGGCAGACTAGAGTTCAACAACGGAGATCGTATTGTTTATCTGTTTCATTTTGCTAAAACGAAAACGAAATTTATGAATATTTATATGCATCATTTATAACCAATGATAACTAAATATAAATACAAGTTATTCATAGGCAAAAAAATTATAGCCAAAAGTACAAATGGATTCTTTTTATTCTTATCATAAACTAATAGATTCTGGACGTATATCTCGATTTCTTAATTGTTTTTGTCACTTTTCCTCTTCAAAATATATATATTTTCTGTGAAATATTCCACATGATAATAAATCATTTTTATCGACTACATCAGTTTTTTTTTTTTATAAATATTGCAGCGTCTTGATTAATAATCGCAAAGAATGTTCGGATCAATTTCCCAACAATTAATTTGTTTTGACAATAAACCGATTTTCATGTTTGTTTTGAAATATTTTCGCATACCCCAAACAATATAATTTGCATTTTCTCATCTTGCATTTTATAAACTATGTATTTTACTAAAACTTAAAGCCACGCGGTATAAATTTTTTCTAATGTTTCCTAATGAATAAAATGTGTAAAGTATTGTAGACGTTTTGCCAGCCAGATTCGGCCGGCAAGAATAAGGGATGTCTTAAAAGTTGAAAAAAAGCAGCTGATTCTAAAGTCTTGCAATAAGAAAAGAAACATATACTAACTTATACGGAACGGATAATCCGCACAAACATTTCTACTTCTGAACCGAAAATCGGAAACACAGACATAGACACGAACGACAACTGTCTTGACTTAAGAACCTCCTCGTCGTCAGGTATCTAGAAACGATGAAAAGTATACTTATTAAACAATTTTATGCATCAAGCAAACGAATACACTTTGCAATGCAGTGTTGCCTTTGTAGTATCACTTAGCCGTCTCCCAATGCTTATAAAGTCATTAAGGCATTAATGATTTATTGAAAAAAACACCAACTAAATGACATGCGAGATACATGCATAATGAGCTATATGTAATACGACAGGTTTATTCAGTTAATTATAGATTACGGTTAATACGAACTTATAATATATATTTCATTTTTGCAAGCCTAAATAAACCCACCAACGAAAATATATACATTTTAGCGCGCATTTTGTTCTATTAAGGTATTTTCAAAATGCTATAAAATAAGCGTTTTTGTACTGAAATAATTGATTGAATTTTGCTTATACGTTGATATATCAAAGAAGTGTTATTGTTTAAAGATATACTTGCAGAAATGTATGTATGCATATTAAAACACTCTTTCACTATATTAACATGCAGAAAAATGTAATATGGATAGCGCTACCCAGCTGCTTTATGAGAATGTGGGCCTAGCCCCGTTTATATATATATATATATATATATGTGTGTGTGTGTGTGTGTGTGTGTGTGTGTGTGTGTGTGTGTGTGTGTGTGTACGTTTGGGGGGTGTAGCAAATTGAAAAAATGGATCTGATATTTTATTAGTCCACAAATATTCAAACAAAAATAAAAAAGCTAAAACACTATTAAAAATACAAAATATATAACACGTAGATGAAATAATATAAAAAGAATCTACCAACTGCTCAAAAATATAAATGTTGCTTTTACACAATTTGTTTCTTTATATATTCATTGTTGAGGCAGTTTATTCAAATTTTCTCTTCATATTGTTTATGCCTATTATAATAAGGTCCTATCTATAATGTAGATTATCTATGTATAATGATAATATTTCTGTTTATATTATTCAATAAAATTATATATATATATATATATATTATTTATTATTCGTTGCGCTAATTTCCAGTAACCTTCAGTTTTTATATTTATTTATGAAATAAACTATATCTTTGTGACCGCGCCCTTTAGCAGTTATGTAATTTTTTGCTTAGAACTTAAGTTCGAAATACATGTATCTGTATGTTTAAAAAAGTGTTTATATTTATTATAGATTATTATTAGTATACATACAATAAGTACAATTAGATGGTTCGCAACCACATATATATTACAAACATACATACTCCTTGTTTATTAGATACCACATCCTTCTCAAGTAATCAACATTTACGCCGCATGGCTTTTTTATTGACCCTATGCCTTGTAAGAGAATATAGGCCTCTGTACTATCTAAACCGTGTTATTAACTCCCACAGAGAGAATATTTATGCTTCCTATTGACTAAATGGTGTACAATGCCCTGTTATATACATATTCGTGCTTGTACTTATGCAACAAGAATGCAACATTGTGTGTTATTTAAAGAGCAAACTGTAAAATGATTAAACTTTAAAACAAAATATGAAACATATTGTAAAAAGTATTTCATGGTTGCGTGTTATATTAGCCTGGAGAAAGTTTGTATTTACCGTTTTATGTGTAAAAGTGATCCTATACAAAAAGATACATCAAATTTATATAAATATAATGTTTGGATAAACTTGCATCTAATCATATTCCAAAACGTATGCCATAATTTTAACCAAAAACACGGGTAGAATGGTTATCGATTGATAGACATTAAAAAATGTACCTCGTGATTGTGTCCAGCGTTACTTATACAGTATATTAAGAATAAATACAGGCCTTGTCACTAGTGTTAATCATAAAACAACCTAAACCGAAGGTTTTTTACGGATAGAAATACAAAGGAAGCCATTGTTAATAAAAAATATCGCTCCCATAATTTTGATAGACAATCAATTAAAAACTAACATTTGACTTTTAGACAAACGAAATGTAACATAATTCTTTGTTGATGTAACATACATTCGTTTTCTATCCAAACATGTGTAACGTTTTCTTTAATTTTTGTATTTGATTATTAGACGTTAATATTTATATTAGTAAATTTACTTTCTGAGGAGAAAATTTTAAAATTGACTTTAGTAACTCTTTTACAAATAAATCATGTATTTCTAGTCAGTAGCCTACGTAAACACTTTTTTTGTAAAGCTTATTGACTTTAGTAAAATGGAACCTCAATACTTCCTAAATTATACGATTTTGTTATTGAAGAATAATAGCAACTGACTTAATATAAGAAGCCATATCCTCTTTTTGTAAAGCTTAAGACATATTAAAATAAGACGCCAAAGAAAAATAGTTTGAGACCACTATACGCTAGCATCAGTA
The DNA here is from genome assembly GCF_053919585.1 of Euprymna scolopes. NCBI lineage: Eukaryota > Metazoa > Mollusca > Cephalopoda > Sepiida > Sepiolidae > Euprymna > Euprymna scolopes. The sequence continues at coordinate 93,484,162 of NC_136499.1, read as the reverse complement.
CAAGTTCCGAGGAATGTTTTAGAAGCTAAAAACATTAAACAAATCTACCTGAAACTTAACTGTTAAAAGTAAAATTGATGTTGTAATATTCTAGTAATCGATTAATATTTAAAACAGCATTTAAGCACTCATGAAAAAAGTCTACTCAAAGTAATAATATGATTGCTCGAGTTAATTACCCTGTAGAAAATAAATGTTTCAATAAGACAAAATAAATATGCCGGCAAGTATCATTGCATTAGGTTTCCTGAAAATAAGTAAAAATAAATCAACCCGTGAATTGTTTGTATCATTCGGGCTACTGCCCTTATTTACGGTTCTATGTTTTCACCGTCCCCAAGAATGTAACTTTTAACTTTTTGGAGGCATCTAGGGAGAGGCGGAAGAAGAAAGATGTATTCAGGTCAGTCGTAGATTCTTACCTGGATATAAAAAATGTTAATGTTACTTCGAATTCATTTCAGAAAACAGTCTTTGTTTCGATATAAACGTATGATTCTGTTTGTCGATTCCGAATTAATGAAAATCCTCTAAAAATGAATGGAAAAATAGCTAGACGGGCGGCTAGCGAAATTTGTTACAGTGCGGGGGGGGGGAAGAGGAACTCTTTATTCTTCTTTGGCAAAGACAGGCAGAATTTTTGCGTATGTGGATGTGTGTATGCATGTATACATATGCATATGTTTGTACTAGAAAGGACTGTTTCCACCCCCGCCCCTCTCCTAACCCTTACCCTCTACTGACCAACGACATGACATCTAACTCAAGATTGGAGCCCACAGAGGATAGGTATTACTCGTGACTGAAAACTCTTTTAAAGAACCCAACGAAATATGAGTTTATGTCTTTTTTTTTAAAAAAAAGAAGGTAAATGTTACTTCGAAATCATTTCAGAAAACAGTCTTTTTTTCGATATAAACGTATAATTCAGTTTGTCAACTCCAATTTAATGAACATCCTCTAAAAATGAATGCAAAAACATACAGACGGACGACAGGAGAATTATCTATTTAAATGTTAGTTCGAATTTATAAGAGAAACCGACATTGACGTAGAAATGTGCCACGCCTTTGAACCAGGGAATTAAATACTACCAAAGCGGCCGGGAAAATTGCTCTCCTTCTCTTTTCCCATGCAAAATTTCCAGCGACTAAACAGTATGGTGTAAGGTAGACCTATCTTCAAACTCCCTCTCCGAGAGCATGACTCTGGACTTTTACTAAGTAGACTACTTAGTTATTTATTTATTAATTTTTATTTATTTATTTAATTTTATATGCCCCAAATATACGTGTAATGGTGCACGATACCTCTTGTATACATGGGATTTTTACACTATCCCTGCATCAGAACCACAGGTAAAACAATTCTGGGCTTGGTGTTGCCACAAACACCAAAAACATGAAAAATGTCAATTACAAATAATCCAAACCATGGGACCCAGAAGAAAGATCTGGGTGTCATGATCGGCAGGGTCTCCTTCGTTAGCCAGCATGGGGGGCCTGGTCGTCATCCTGCGAATGCTGGCCAACTTTCTTGTTTCAGAAACTCAAATGGCATGGACACTGAACAGGTTAGTATAACCTCTAATTTCAGGGATTAAAATGATACCAAACAAACACAACCCATCCATTATAACCATAAAAAGAAAAAAAAACGAGGAAAGAAATAGACAACAAAAGAGAATAGACTCGTAATGGAATGCTACTAAAGAAGCCATCCTTAATATAGATATGGAGGTTATCGGAAACGAATGAAAGAACTATGGGACCTATCCAGTGACTACAGACGACAGAATTGCGGACCAATCAAGACTGATACTCAAGAAAGGTTGGCTCTCTAAAATAGAACTACAAGTAATTCAACGCAAGTTAAAGCCTCACAAGTACAAACACCAAACGCCGAGGACCAACAAAAACGAAGTCTACAAACGTGGAAACCAAGAACAATGAAACAGAACTAACAGAGAATTAAGCAAATGAAATAAATTAAATAATACAGTTGATGAACGAAGAAGAAACAAAGCTCCCATCGTTAAGGAACCAAGAGTAGAAGAAATTAAAATCAGAAACAGAGAAGGTTAACAAACTCCTCCCACATATCCCAACAAATACAATCACAGACTTAAACAACCTGATTTAAGCAGGCGCCAAAATGGTAAGTATGGAACTCAAATCAGAAAAACAATCGGGGACAAGCGGACCGACAAAAACTGGATGGGAAACTAGACTAGAAACCCAAATACACAAACATAAAAAAGAAATAAAAATGATCACCAGGAAGAAAGCAATGTGAAGAAAACGGAATATTGGAAATATAACTGACAGGGAGAGGCTAAACAAGAAACATGAAGAACTGGACCAAAAAAATAAAATAAAAAGAAGCGAGATTGAGACGATATAGATATAAATCTGAACAATGCAAACAAAACAGAACATTTCAAACTAAGGAACGCCAATTCTACCAAAATGTGAACGGAGGAAAAACAAAAACAGAACAACCAAATCCGACAGAAACAAAACTCTACTGGAGTAAGATATGACAAGATCGACGAGATCACAATAGAAATGCCGAATGGCTGAAAGATATGAAGGAAGAGTTACAAAAATAGAAGAAGAAACAGTGAATGAAATCAGCAAGGAACCCCTAAAGGAAACCATAGGAAAAATGGAAAACCGGAGAGCACCAGGACACGATGGAATGCATGCATACTGGTTCAAAAAGTTCACCACCTTACACGAAATGCTAGCCCAAAACCTGAGAAGATGTATACAGAAAGCAAGCGTACCAGACTAGATGACAAAAGGTAGAACCACACTGCTACAGAAGGGCACGGAGAAAGGAACCGTTCCTAGCAACCATAGGCCACTCACGTGCTTATCAACTATGTGGAAGATACTGACAGCACAACTGAGGGAACAAATCTACCACTCCCTGAATAACCGTGGACTCATTCCTGAGGAGCAGAAAGGATGCCAAAAAAGGAAAAAGAGGAACACATGACCTGTTATATATAGATCAAAAGATCCTAAAGGAGGTAAAAAGGAGGAGAAAGAATTTAGCCCTGGCATGGATCGAATGCAAAAAAAAAAGCATACGATAGGATCCCCTAAGCATTGATAATAGAATGGCTTAAAATGTATAAAATACGAAGCAGGATCACCAACGTAATAGAAAAGTCAATTTAAACATGGAGACTGGAATTGATAGCTGATGGACAACATATAACAGAAATTAACATTCAAAGAGGCATCTTCCAAGAAGACTCACTATCACCACTACTGTTCATCAGAGCCATGACGCCCTTGAACAGTATTCTGAGAAAGTGCCAAGCCGGATACAAGTTCTCCAATACAGAGGAAAAAATGAACCACCCGATGTACATGGACGATCTGAAACTTTTTGCAGGGACCGAAAAGTAGCTAGAGACAACTAATTAACACTACCAGGAATTTGGAATGGAAAAGTGCGCAAAACTAGTTATAAGAAAGGGAAAACTGGAAACGGCAGAAGGCATGGAACTACCCAATCAAACAGAAATGAGTGCACTAGGGAACAAGACGACTATGAATACTTGGGAATTCTGGAAGCGGACACCATCAGAGCAACAGAAATGAAAGGGAAAATTGGAAAGGAATACCTAAAGAGAACAAGAAAACTCCTGGAAACGAAATTATATAGCAGAAACATAATAAAAGGTATAAATACAGTGGCAGTATTACTAGTAAGATACTCTGGACCGTTTATAGGATGGCAGAAAGAAGAACTGAGACAACTCGACCAGAAAACCAGAAAAATCATGACCATGCATAATGCACTACACCCGAAGGGCGATATTAACAGACTCTACGTGAAAAGGAACGACGGTGGGAGAGGACTGACCTGTATAAAAGACTATGTGCTGGACACGAAGAAAGAACTAGAAAAATATATTAATGCAAAACGCTGAAAGGATAATTATGGCAGCGAGGGACTCTAAACAAAACAACAAAACAGAAAACAGAGAGACAAACGACACAACGAAAAAAGAGAGATGGGAAGAGAAACAACTCCACGGAAGATTCATAAGAATGATAAAAGATGAGAATAACGAAAACACCTGGACATGGATGCGAAAAGGACATATAAACCGAGAAACTGAATCTCTAATAACGGCAGCACAATATAACTCGATAAGAACCAACCATATCAAAGCAAGAATCGATAAAACACAAGAAAACAGCAAGTGCAGACTCTTTGGACAAAGAGATAAAACGATAAACCATATAGTAAGCATGACCAAGTGGTGAGGGTGGTACACTAGGAATTGTGTAAACGACTGCCTTCTGAGTGTACAGACAAATGGTACAAGCATAAACCCGCAACAGCACTCGAAAGCGAGAACCACAAAATCCTATAGGCCACGGACAAGCAAGAAGACCAGATGATGTAATAATTAACAAGAAAGAAAACTCCTGTCAAATCGTAGACTTTGCAGTCCCAGCTGACCACAGGCTGAGTATGAAAGAAAAGGAGAAACGAAGCAAATACACAGAGCTAGCCAGAGAGTTTAAAGAGATTTGGATGATGAAGAAAATCAAAATAGTACCGATAATAGTAGGAGCACTAGGAACAATTCCGAAAAGCTTCGAAAAAAGAATGTCAGAAATTGGAATCAGAGGAATAACAGCAAATGTATAACGAATAACGATAATGAAAACGGCTGAAATATTAAGGAAAACCATTGAATTTGGAGAATAATACAAGACAATATAACGAATAAGCGTTACACGGAATGAAGAACACCGAAACTGCATATCTACAAGTTCTACACCCACCATCATGCATCCCGCAATTGTTTCATCACCCCCCCCCCAATAAAAAAGTGATACCAGAGGACCGATAAGGGACAATAAGGACTGAAAGACCGAGGAGCGAGCGCCAACCAGACCTCTGCTTGACAAGCGCAAAGAGAACTGGAACCTTGGGGAGGCTGAGTGCCACTCAAATTCCAGTATAAACAAATGGCCACTACCAGCGAGAAATCAACGATGTTGCGATGATTCAAATTCATTTGCAAATGCTATCGAAGGAGGTGGAGAAAGCTGGACGTCTGGGGAGACTTGCTGTCACTCAGCTTCCAGAGAATACCACAGGTTTCCAATCAGATCGTTTATTGACTTGTGTGAAAGCTCCATGTGAGCCAATAATAATACATTAGAATAACAAACACACACACATACACACACACATATATATGTATTTAATTTCCTCATACTATATTAGATCTTTATTTAAATTAAAATTATTTAATTCAATTATACATTTAAATAGTTCAATATAAATTACTTTCACTGAATGCAACACTGCCGAAGCACACATATCTAGATAATCTATGCGCATAGTAATTTATAAGATTTACAAGAAAGTTCTTGAGGTTTTTAACTTTTAAATTTAGATGAACATAAATCGGCTGTAACAAAAATCCATTATGGAAAATAACGGAAGGAAAGCAGGAGAATCAACACACCTTTGTCAACGCAGAAAATTTGCATATATGCCAGTAGAATAAAAATATTGCTTTCTGGTGGCGATAAAGTCACGAAAGGCTTTCTGATATCGCTTAGGCTTTTGAAGCATTATTCATGCAGAAAGATGTTTTGATGCTTGAAAAAGTAGTAGTCGGGAGGTGTAAGGACTAGAGAGTATGGAGGACAAGGCAGGTTTTGTATCCCAATCCGTCCAAGTTCTTCAATGTCAGTTTAGAAAGGTGCACTCGAACGTTGTAGTGAAAAAGAATACGTGTATTTTCTGTTGACTAATGCTGCGTGTTGCTGTCGAAGTTTCTGATGCATTTCAGCCATTTGAGTAAAAGAACTTTCCGCCGTAATAGTTTCGGCTACTTCCCTAAAACTGTAATGGATCGACCGTTCGCAAACCAGCAAACAGTCAACATGACCTTGTTTTTGTGCAACTCTTGTTTCAGAAAGTGTCGTGGAGCATCATTGGTGTCTAACCACTGAGGTGAGCGTCGTCAGTTGTCGTAAAGAACCTGCTTTTCATCGCAAGTCACAACCCGATCGGGAAACGGGTCATACTTGTTGCGTAAAGAAAGAAATATGGCACTTTATAACGGCTTTTTGTTTCGTTGCCATTAAATCTGTTTATCTAGTTTTTTTTTGTGTTTTCAGTCTCTCAAGTAGTTGGATATCTTCGTATACGTTACGTTAAATTCAGAAATAAATTCTCGAATGCGTTATTTTTTTTTATAAACAAAGCTCCTGATTGACTGTTGTACACACGCGATAGCCGGCCACTACGCTCATAATCTTCGGAACTCTTTTTTTTTTGTTGTTTTACACAGTGATCACCACTTATCAAGGCCCGGAAGCCACTCAGGGATAAGGGTAATGGCAAGTACATTACGTTAGTGTGGAGATTTGATGAAGTGTTTACTTAAGGGGGCTGTTCATTAGGAATTTGTTAACATTGGACTTGAACATATCCAAGTTGTAGTCCGGTGGGAAGCAGGCAGACGGAACAGAGTTCCACAGGCGTGCAGTTCTAAGAAAGAAGCTTTGTTCATGGAATCCGCTCTATGAAATTTCTTAAACTACTATTGTGTTGTGCGTCCATTAGTATTCCTTGAGCCAAACGCTTCATTGATATTGTGACCTGTTTCACCAGCTTTTCAAACTAGATAGAAATGAAATAAAAAAAATGTTCAAATTTGTTGTTTTTTTTCATCTTGTATTCAACATTCTGCAAAAAATAACATACTTGTATTAAAGCAGTAGAAATTTAAACGATTGGATAAAACGAAAGAAAAAGTATTATAACGAAAACTTATTAGAAAATACATCATTTGCAATCAACATTTTTTTTTTAAAATCTGCAAGAATTTTATTGTCAACCTAATATGTTGTAGTACATTTAAAAAGTTTAAATGGTCTGGACCTTACCCAGGTCATATTATTTTAAAAAAGAATTATATTGTTCCAAAATTTACTTAAACCCTAGAGGCCACACCAAGAAGCAGGATATTTAACTGTACTTTTGATGTAAAATATATAATATACGGAAATATGGACCTGGGTGAACCTTAAGGATTCAGTGAGAATCGAACTTAAAATGATTATACTTTATATGAATACCGCTGTACCCGACCACGTGTGACTGTGGCTCAGTTGTTTTAATGAGAAGAAAAACAAAAATTAGAAGACAAAATGTGTGTTTCTCATGGTAATGTTCACAATACTTATGAGTACACAATAATTCATTCAGTGCGCGTACGCTGCCGGTTCTTTCTTAGGTTAACACAGGGAGAATTATACTAAGGTAATGTATGCGTCCACGCACTGAAAAAGCTCCTAAAATGTAATTGAATTGCGATGTCGCAGTAATGAAAATATCCAAAACTCACGAAAAACGATAAAGTAGAAATTAATTTTAAAAAAAAATAGTTTTCGAAGAAATTAGAAAATTTGGCTATTTCCATTATGTTTACGGGGCATATCAAGTGACAAAACATCATACCAGAAATCATTTTTTCGTTAAATCATAAATAATTAGCTAATTCTAGAACGGCAATTAAGTAGGTTGAAATAGACAGAAAATTTAAATAGTTATCGTTGTATTTTTAATTAAAAGTCAACTTTTGGCTGTCGGATTTAGAAGAAGAACCACTTTTTCAGCCACTTTGTACAAAGAAAACCCCGCATATAATTTTTTACTCTTGCAGAATTTGACCAATGATAATAGGGATTTTTCGGTAATTATAATTCGGGCCCGACCGGCAGTTGCGGGATGAAACCAAGTAAAATAAAAAACGCAGACGAATTTCACAAGAAACTAACCGCAAAAATAGAAATGCAATAAATAAAAAATAAACACCTACTGTATAATTAATATATATATATATATATATACATATATATATATCAAGAAAAGTTGCATTTTGTATTGTTTATTTACATTTATAATATTTTCAAATTTTTTTCAACAGCACTAGTTGATGTTTCAAATGCACGCTCAACCGAACGCACGCACACAAACACGCATGCACGAAAGACCCATTAGCGAAGTGAAACACGAGCAGTAAAAAGAAGAATGTGGGGGAAAAGTAAACGCGTTTCACACAAAATAATATGGAATAGCAGTACGTCTGCCACAAAACAAATACACACACTCACAAAAATACAAACACACGCGACTATGATGACCTAAGCATTAAATGGACTTGACGTCAACCGTAATAATATGTCTGTTAGTGTCGCCATATTTTCATTTTAATAACTGTTGGTATATAAAGGGCAGAATGGATCTCGAAATATGGACATTTTCAGAGCTCAGCCAATCAGAATGGACGGATTTTGGCAAGGTAGGTTGTATTATTTATGAGTCTGAAATTGGAAAGATTATGTTAGTTTTATGTATGTTATAACCACTTACAATAGGTATAGTAATAGAATCTGTGGAACCTGTAGAATCCGTGCCGGTGACAGTGGTAGGACTAAATATTTAAAGAGAAAAATAGAGACTCCCTTCTCTAAAGATGTTGAGGGTGTGATTGTGTTGCTCGTAGGATTAAATGTAGCATTTTATTATCACGACTTAACATGTCTTAAATGATGTTCCAAAGCTATATTATATAGTGGTTATTAGCCTAGATGAATCGAATTTTTATGTGGTATCTGTTGTTGCAAACCTACAATTCAACTATGGGAAGTTTGCGGTCATTTTTTATATATGGAGATGAAACTGATCTGTAACTGCTTTCCATAGTTATGAAGATGCAAAATAAAGACCTATTCTTTCGGTAAATACTCATTAATTACCGTCTATAGACTTATTCTGTAAGAATATAAACACGTTCGGGATATATACATAACCATTTGATTCTCACATCATTTTTAAATTAGAAACATAAATTTTAGAACAATCCTTAATCTTTGTCTAAAAATAGAGTTTGACAAAACTATAATCCGGCGCTAATTCCTCATTTACACCACCCACAATATGAAAGAAACATGCCGTGCTTATTTATTAAAGAAATTGCATTAAAACCCATAAAACAAATAAAAAATTGTATCATTATATGTCTGATATAAGAACGAACATAAAGTCTGCAAATTAATTAACTATAATATAACATGTACATCCGTGCCGTCTACTTATAATGATCTTACACTTCCGAATCAGCGACAGGTTTTAAGGACTACATTTAAACACACGATAAAAACTTACAGTGGATAGTTATTACCGTTTGGTGGCCTAAAACTGGTTGAGTATCTTTCATTAACGTTAGAGGCATACGTGTTCCCTTTTTTTAATTGTAAAATATTATTTTTATTTCATCTTAGCGCCTGTTGTTATGTGCTGTAAATATGTAATAACTTAAAAAAATGATATGTCATTCTCGTTTGCAGAGTATTAGCTCAATGTATTATTATTATAGATAATATATTTCATTTTCTTGAACCTGTCTTATAGCATGTATTGTGGCTAGTTTAACGCAACAACGCTAAACAGGAAATCAGAGAGTGAAAGTCAACATTGATGGCATCCTGGTTTGCAATGCTATAGATGCCGGCCTACTGGAACTGCAAATGCAAATATTTGAACGGAGAAACGCCAAGATATTGAGTTTAAAAGACAACATAATTGGCGCCACCTGACTAAGTAACGGATGCTTGCACGTCTGTTTGCCTTATCCAGCCAATTGGATCAGTCTCTCATGCCCTCTTTTAAGAACTGCACCTCCACTGCCCTATGCCAATATTTAATCTGTCTTGTGCTTCAATGGACTTAATACTTCAACAAAACGATTATTTTGAAACAAAACAAAACGAATAAAATACAAAGACGGGTATTTACACTTGAAAAGTAGACGAAAAAGATCACGTGTGTTCATCAATACTCAATAGCCTTACGTTCCGGAAAAGGTAAATACTCCATAAAACTTGCTCTTAAGGAATCTATATATCAAGTAATCGACATAACTTTGTAGCTATCTAATTCAATATTCATCTATATACTGAAAGATAAAGATGATGTATGATTTAAACCCTTTCGTGATTTATCCAGGTAGTAAATGAAATCATTATTTAATATTAGCACTAGTACCGTGCTCTCCATAGTGTTAATAATAAAAAAAAACAAAAAACATGTATATGAATGACTACATATGAAATTACCTGGACAATTTTGATTTTTCGGAGTATTATTTTCATGATTATATATATATATATATATATATATATATATATATATATATATATATATATATATATATATATATATATATAAAAACAGAGATGTGTGTGCCACAGACGATTTCTGATTGGTTAATCCAATAATCACATCTCCTAAAAAAGTATAGTTCTTACGCTCTTAACTTTACCATAAAATATTTTGGTCTTATTTATTGTCCATCTTGGAAGGGTTTAATTTTTGTCTAACTTGCCATTTACAAATTACAAAAATACGAAACTTCACAATCCAACCTCTGACTCAACGTCCGCCATTCACACAACAAGAAAGCAAACGCGGTACAGATTATTAGTACTACTACTACTACCAACAATACAGCACAAAAACACGTTGTTATGGCAACACGATAAATACACAGTAAATTTGATTTTCTTCATTTCTACGCAAATATTACGCAAATATAAATCATATAGAATATCTGTATGAATATAATTACACGTAATAGTTAAATAAAGATGATCATCGTATAAGAGAACCGAAAAAGAAACTAACAGGGAATTTGTATAAAGTTGTATTTTCTTTTTAAATAAATAGAAAAAAGGGGTGTTGATAAGACTATCGATACTTATACAGTTTAGTGACGACATTAAAAAATAGAAATATTGAAAAAAAATTTTATTGTACGTAACTGTTATAGACTGAAGTTCTCCGAAAAAAAATTTCACTTCATTTGATCAAGTGGTTTTATTCTTACAGCGAAAAACAATTATTTATCACGACGACGTCAACGTGGCCATTTTGGAAATGTACCTAGCAGAATACCTCCATTTTAGGCCAAATTTCGCAATCTAGCCTTTTTTTTTCTCGCCATACTGAGATGCGCACAACACATCTGCAATTTTTTTAGTTTTTTTTTTTTATATCTGCAATTTTTTGGGTTTTTTTTTTTTTAAATAAGAATACTATTGAATATGCAAAGAAATTGAAGAATGCAAAGAATTGAAGAATTTTTATACGAGATTATTTTCGAAACATGCTCAGTTGGACACGCATGGATAACTTCGAAACTTCGCTTATTTACTTCTGTTACAAATTAGAAAAAAAAAAAAACACCCCAAAAATGGCATCTGTCTTCGCAAAAAAAAAAAAAAAGTTATAAGCTTTTATACTTTTCGTATTCTTTTTTATTTATATATATATATATATATATATATATATATATATATATATATATATATATATATATGAATAAAAAAGAATACGATCTATTCTTTTTTATTCATATATATATATATATATATATATATTTATATATATATGATTAAAAAAGAATACGAAAAGTATAAAAGCTTATAACTTTTCTTTATTCGTTTTCAATTGGTGACGTGCAGGAATACAAAATAATATTATGAAAAAAAATTAAAAAACTTTTTTAGGTATAATTCCGTATTCCTTTGGTGTGTAGTGATATTCATATTAAAAACCCTATTTTTCTATTTATTTAAAAAGAAAATACAATTTTCTTATACACGAGTTATCGAATTGCATTCATTACCAAAAGATCTAACTAATTTGCATATTCTTTTAAACATTCATTTTTAATTAATTCCCTATTAGTTTTTTCAGTTTTCTTATAGGGTGATCACCTTTAGTTAACTATTACGGGTAATTATATTTATGCAGATATTCTACATGATTTATACTTGCGAAATATTTGCGTAAAAAGCTTACAATGAACACAAAATCGTTTCCATATATATTTATGTATACGTATATATTTTTGTTTCATCTATCTGTCTATCTATCTATATATCTATAAAAGTGAACGTGTCTGTCTGTCTGTCTGTCTGTCTGTGTACATTTCCCTACGCAATAACTCTGTCAATTTTTAGTCTATAGACTCGAAATTTGAAATACCGGGTACTGAGATTTGGGAAAATCGATGTGACGGGTGTCAGCCAGAAATTTGGCTGTTAAGGGGTCAAATTTCAACGATTTGACCTTTAAGAACTCTACCAAACTCCTCCGACATAATAGGGGTCAAATTAAAAAAAAATTACTTTTTTTTTTCGCTCAGCATACACCTCCAAACACCCGGGCAACGCCGGGCTGAAATGCTAGTATATCTATAAAAACAGAGATGTGTGTGCCACAGACGATTTCTGATTGGTTAATCCAATAATCACATCTCCTAAAAAACTATGGTTCGTAGGCTCTTAATTTTACCATAAAATATTATGGCTTTATTTATTGTCCATCTTGGAAGGGTTTAATTTTTTTCTAACTTGTTTATTTACAAACTAAAAAAATACGAATCTTACACAATCTTACAATCCAACCTACGACATCCACGGCCGCCATTCTGCTAGCCGCAGACACGTACACGACACGAAAACAATGTTTTGAAAATCTAGCAAAAATTAATTTTCCTGAAATTTTTCAATATTTAAAAATAAATTATGCCGGCTGATAAAATTTTTAAACTTTTTTTAAAGCTAGAAAGATAAAAAAAATCTCATTCTGGTGGGGGAAAAAAAAAGGGCTAGATTGGCCTAAAATGGAGGTATTCTGCTATGTACGGCAGTTACCTGCCCTTGGGGAATTCCTGGGCCTGCAATAACATTTCCAAAATGGCCACGTTGACGTAGCCGTGATTAATCATTGTTTTTCGCTGTAAAAAAAAAAACTACTTGATCAAATGAAGTGAAATTTTTTTTCGGAGAACTTCAGTCTATAACAGTTACGTACAATAAATTTTTTTTTTCAAAATTTCCATTTTTTAATGTCGTCACAAAACTGTATAAGTACCAGACTATCATTACACACGAAAAAATATAGATTTATTTCTGGGTAAAGTTCCCCCGAGTTTTCCTTTCACTTCAGTAAATACTGGTCTTTTGTTATATATATGGCGTACTATTATCCTTATATATATGATGTTTATGTTTATATATATATATATGTATAAGTGATAGTGTATGTGTGTGTCTGTGTGTCTGTGCGTCTGTGTGCATTTCCCTACGCTAAAACTCTGTCAATTTTAAGCCTACAGATTCGAAATTTGATATACAGGGTACTGAGATTTGGGAAAATCGATGTGATAGGTTTTCGACAGAAATTTGGCGATTAAGTGGTCAATATTCAACAATTAGACCTTTGAGAACTCTACCAAACTTCTCCTACAATTTAAGGTCTGAACACGTGATATTTTATATATAGATTCCTTGGACATGGATCTAACTTATTAACTTTACTTGATCCCTAAACAATAAATGTTAAGAGGTCATAATAGGGGTCAAAGTTTTAAAAAATTGACCTTTTTTTTTCCTCATCATACACTTCAAAACACCTGGGCAACGCCGGGCACCGATTGCTAGTATATATATATATATATATATATATATATATATATATATATATATATATATTGATTAGCCCTACTCACGTATTAAACAGAGTTTAAAAAAATACTAAACTACACATGAAATATTATATATATATATACTTATAAATTTGTATGTTTATACATAAAATCATTGAAAAAAAGCATATATATATATATATATCTGTGTGTGTGTGTGTGTGTGTGTGTGTGCACTGCTTTGGGTAAATTATTCCACCAAAGTGCTCGATTACAAAGAAAAAATCTCAATATAAGAACTTAGTATTTATTTTTTAAAACTGTACAGAAGGGCACAAAAACATCGGTACCGTCGGTTTCAAGCCTAAAATAAGGGGAAACAGTTAATGATAAATACATTTAGGCTCTCGTTGTTTTCTCTGAGTAAAACTAGACGAGAACCTAAACTTATTTACCATTAACTGTGCCCCCTTATGTTTGGCTTGAAACCGACAGTACCAATGTTTTTCTGACCTTCTGTACAATTTTGAATATATATGTTTATATATATATATATATATATATATATATATATATATATATATATATATATATATATATATACAGTAACTTCTGACAATATAGATAAAATACGCTACACAGATAATTGAGTTTCGTAGAAAGAAATCGATTTTTTTAATCATTTAATAGCAGCAATACCCGTTTCGCGGCGTTGGATGACGAGATATAAAAGTAGGCACAACCAAAAATGGCCGGAAAATCAAGTTGTTGTTGTTTTTTAAAACGAAAATACATTTATTAAAATCCAGTATTTCGGAGTAACTTTTTTTCCAGAAAGATAAAACCCTGAATTTTATCATATAGAAAACAGAATAATGTAAAACTTTTCTACTATTTTTAATTACATTTTAAATGTTAAATTTTCCCAAAAAGTTAACAATTGACATTTTTTGTCTTGAACAAAAAACGTACATAAATATTTAAAAAAAAAAAGATTTTTGAACTAATTAATTAATTTATTTGTTATCTTACAAAGATTTAGGATGATTTTCTATGAGAATATGCAAAAATATTATAATATAAGTACCTGGATTTCAAATAATTCCACTTATTCATATAGGCAACCAGTTACTTCGCGTCGATCTAGACAATGTTTACGTTTGTGCTTAATAAAAAGCAAACTATGGAAAACCAAACAGGCCAAAAAAACTTATTTTTCAGTGACGAACATTTCAATGTATTATTAACGCTGTGGCTGGCCAGTACCAGATGGGTGTTTTGCTTAACTTAAAATAATTATTTTACTTAACATATTCACCAAATTTCACACTTCAAAACTCAAAAGCGGAATAATTAAACACAATCGAAGTTCTGATATTCAGACGTCAAAATAAGGTATGCAAACATTTTTTTTAATCTATAATTCTGTCCCTTACAACAACACAATATGTTGTGTTCGGTTTCAGATGATTATTTCAAGCATATTTGTACCCCCTAAACACAAGGGGGGGTTGTAAGCAAAAAAATATATATATAAATATAGGTTATGAAAAATAAGTACACTGTTATAAAGTTCATTCTCCTCTTAATAATCGCTGAAAATTTCGTATTGATGGGATAATTACCTGATTTTTGGTAGATTTTTAAAAAGACGGTCCGTCAAAAAGTACATACCTGCCCCCCCCCCCAGTTTTGGCGGTGCCTTGTCTAGATAGACAATGTTTACGTTTGTGTTTAATAAAAAGCAAACTATGGAAGACCAAACAGGCCAAAAAAAAACTTATTTTTCAGTGACGAAAATTTCAATGTATTATTAACGCCGAGGTTGGCCAGTACCAGATGGGTGACCATTTGTATGAGTTTGGTTTTTAATGTATATGTGTGTGGGGGACAGGCTCCCCAAAATGGGGGGGGGCAATTTAAAGCAGAATAAAAAACAATTATTTCAGCGCGTTTGGTCCATGGTAGTCGAAAGGCGGCAGACGTTTTCAAACGGGATCGAAAAAATGATGCTATTTTTAACACAAAGGGCACAATATTTATCGAATTTTTTTGTATCGATTCTTCAAAGCATGCCCTGTTTAATAATGTTCATGAATTATTCGGCTCGCTAAAAAATTCACACAGCTTTACACAATAATAATAATAATAATAAATATAAATATATTTTTTGTAATGCAATAGATTTTCATTATCAAAATGTGAAAAAATAAAAGAAATAGGATTTCATTTTAGAAAACCCCGGCACTTATCATCGCCAATGATTGCAGAAAAATTCAAGGTCTCTTCCCCAGTGAATCTGGTAAATAAGTTTTATCCGGACCAGCCAATAAGTGGAAACCACTTAGCAACACACAAACACACAAACACACACACACGCCCCCGCCACACATATAGATACACTTGGTGCTTTAAAATGTTTTTTAACTTTTTAAAGCATTTAAAATTGTCGTTAACTATTGAAAAAACTCTGGAAAATTCAGTATGTTATAGCTATGCATGTTATGAATTGACTGACAACCTTTTTATGATTTCAGGTTCAAATAAACAGCAAGAGTAGAAATTGTAATATACCATATAAAAGCCTGATTGTCATAATTGGTGAATTTAAAAAATGTAATTTGAATGCGAGAACACTTTAGAAATACGATATGCAATGGAAGCAGTTAAATAATGTTTTTAACTTAGAAAGTGACACACACACACACGTATGAAATGCTGCAGACTGAATTTGTACTATTTTTATTGAATCGATCACTAGTTTTTCTATAGCATAATATATTCGAGGAAGACAGTGAGCCTGTGAAGGATGATGACAGATGTAGAAGGAGTAAGGTAGTAAGAATATCAGAGTTCATGCCCCGAAAAAAAATTCATGGATAAAAACCGCAGTGTGTATATGGAAAGAATAGGTACACAGTTAGATGTCAGTGTGAGAACTATATACAAAAAATTCGCGATAAGCTAAAGACGAGGAAAGTTTGCGTGAAGTTTGTCCCAAAGATGATCTAGGAAGATCAAATAGAAAGACGTTGGCATAACAACAGAGATATGGTCAAGCTGATTAATTCAGATTGTTCAGTTTTTGATGCTCTCGTGACTTGATATACTGGATATACTACTATGAATCAGAGGTTCAAGATGAAGCATGCTGACTCTTCCGAACTCAAGAAAACCAAACAGAGAAAATCCACCTAGAAATTATGATGATCTCTTTTCTTTTTTATTTTTGGTAGCACAGACATGATCTACGTGGACTGGGTTCCCACTGGACAAGCAGTCAACAAGGAATACTCTGTTGATGTTTTAAGAGAGTTTTGATAAAGACACCATCTGAAGAAACCAGCCTTCTTCTAATCGGGTACGTGGCATTTATATGTGGACTATCAATAAATGCATTCCTACGAACACGTCTGAAAACTGAATGAAAGCACCTCGTATATATATATATATATATATATATATATATATATATATATATATATATATATATATATATATATAATGATTTTCTTGGGGGTACAAAACTTTATTAAGGCAATCATGGAGGAAAGACGTATTCCTTCGGAATTAATTTTATATTAAAATAAAAGACCGAGGAGAAAACGAAAATGGATAGCGACTAAAAAATAAAAGTACGGAAAATAGAAAAAAAATCAAAACGGGTCAATTGAGATGTTTCGCCCTCACTCATCAAACTTGGAATCGAGGGATTTATGTTTTAGTAATTTGTTTTCGTTAATGATAAAATCTAAAAAAAAAGACTTCAGCAAGAGCAATCGTATGGGGATGAATTTTAGAGTCTGATAACGTTCAAACCCAACAAGCAGTCCTTTTGCTTACAAAGGTAAGGCTTCCTAAGGCGAACGTGAACAGTCTCCAAGACATTTAGATAATATATGGAGTGAGCTCGACTCAATACGGAGAAAGAGTCGACGCTGAAGTTCATTGCACAATCCTGGTATTTAATAAAGTGTTCCGTTATAGCGGATCCATATGTGTTGTTTACTGCGTCGGTAGGTAGGAATGTTCCATTCCTGATTTTGCTCGGTACATGTTTTTGTATGTGACTTACCGATTTTAAAGACGTTCGACACACGTAGTAGGCACCGCAACCACATTTAAATGAATACATTACATTACTAATATGATGAGGGGGTAGAAAATCTTTTTTATTGGAAGTCATTAATGTTTTGTATTATACACAACACGAACATTTGAAGCAAAATTATACACTTCAACAGTTGAACTGATTTGTTTGGTGAATTTTTCACTTACTTTTCCCAACCACGGCAATCGAATATAAACTGGACATTTATTCACTATATTGGGTTGGGTTCGTAAAAAATCTGCTCTTTTCCTTTTAATGGTGGTTTCAATTACATCTAAAGGGTACCCATTATTGGACAAAGCATCTGCAATTGTATTTAATTTCTCATCCCATTTTTCTGGCGAGCAGATCATTAGGGCACGATGTTTTAATGTCCAAATTAAATTATATTTGCGCTTGTTAGGGGAGAATGAATACCGGCGTGTAAACAGCCCAGTGAATGTTCGTTTGCGATAAATCGATGTAAGGTAACTAGATGGAGTTTTCGTAACCAAAACACCGAGAAACGCCAAGGCGGAATTATCTTCACATTCATACGTATACTTTAACGCCGGATGCATACTGTTTATTAACGAGAAAAATTGGTTTGCCCCCGAATTCCTATAAAATAGGCAAAACGTCTACATATCTAAAAAAAAACCCAATGGTTTTATGGGTCCGGGCATTAATTTTTCCTCATGGAATCCTATAAAAATGTGAGGCCCAACATTGAGCCCATCGACACCCCATCAATTTGGCTGTACATTATATAATTAAAGCTAAATTCAACAGATGTAACGGAAAATTTAATTAGTTCACCAAATTCGTTTTCAGGAACGGAAGGTGTTGGACTTTGGCTGCGATATAAAAAGTCACCACAAATATCTATCATTTCTAAAACTGTGACGAAAGTAAATAAATTGCTGATATCATACGAACACATAAATTTATTTGTACTCGTTGATGTTTGCATGTAGTCAGCGAAATGAAATGAATCTTTCAGACAGTATTTACTATAATAATTTGATACTGGTTGAAGAATATTGAATATCCATTTTGCAACCTTCTGTTGTGAGGACCCTACCATAGATAGAATGGGTCTTAAGGGAATATCCGCTTTGTGTGATTTGGGTAGGCCATATAATCTTGGACGGATAGAGACCGAGGGTCTAATCTCTCAAGCTACCTCAGAAGAAAGTAAACCACTTTTGACCCATTTAGCTAATTTTTTCTGGAATTTAGATTCCAGAGTACTCCGTTAATCAGAGGTGCCATCAGGGCCTAATTTAACAAATTTGTAACTATCGCTTAATATAAGTGACATTTTGTTGACGTATTCTTCATGATTCATTATGACTACCCCAGACCCTTTATCCGGTCTAGTTATCACGGAGGATCTATTTTTACGTAAAGTTTTAATGACGTGAAGGCCTTTATTACATCATTTAAAGTATGAATGGGATACTGGTGTACTAGCGTAACTGTTGACATATATTTGCCTCCTTAGCACTCTTTTTTTCGGATAAAAACTGATTAAAATGTTTTCACATATCGGAAGCCCCTATATATGCCAGATGAAAAGAGAGTCAGATTAAACACTTCTTGCGTATATAGGTTGAGAAGTGTCCTCACAAACATTCCATATTTTCAAAAAGAGATGACACACACACACACACGCACACACACACACACATATATATATATATATATATATATATATATATATATATATTGCATCTTCCTTAAGTTTGACACACTATAGATACCAACTGTAATGGTCCTTGCACGGGGACTTTTTGTGGCAAGAGTTGCGCAATCTCTACCCACGTATCCTCCGAGTCAGTATTGTTACATATAAATGGAAAGTGGAGGTTTACGACGACTTGAAACAATGCCGAGATTAGCAGAGAGAACATATAGCACCTGGAATTCCCAAATGAGCACCGATTAATTCTCAATATTGCTTAACTTCGGTGATCTGACTGGAATCGTGATGTCAACGTGATTATGACACACACACATGCATATATATATATATATATATATATATATATATATATATATATACAGGGTGTCCGTAAAGTTACTATACAGTCTTACAAGTTACTATACAGACACCCTGTAATATATTAACAGTACAGTAAGAATTGTATTAAAATATTTATTTGTAACAAAAGAAATAAAAAGAAATAACACCTTTATGTTTATAAAAATCTCAGAAAATACACGTGTTACATCCGAAAAGACTGTAACAATCAAGGCAAACAATTTCTATGACAATTATTCAAATTGAAGGCCTTCAGCTACAATACATTCTCCACAACGTGACACCACACTCTAACAAACGTTGGTGCACAAGTCACGATCAAGGTTGGCAAATGCATCAATAACAAATTGTCGAAGATCTTCAACACTTCTTGGCTTTCTCGAATACACAGTCTTTGATGACTCCCCAGACAAAGAAGTCCATTGGCGTTATGTCTGGAGATCGTGGAGGAAATTCAATGGACCCTCGCCTGCCGATCCATTTATCAGGAAATGTCTCATCCAGTAAATTTCGGACAGCTGTAGCATAATGGGGTAGGGCTCCATCCTGTTGGAAGTACAAGTTATTGAAATCTGGTCGTTGTCTCAATGCCGGTACGATGAAATTTCTCAGTTTGTCCAGGTACCTTTCTCCTGTAACAGTTCCGTCGAAGAAATGTGGACCCACAATTCCATCAGACGATATTCCTGCCCAGATAGTTATTCCAGGCTTGTTCAATTTGGGCGGGATCGTAAAATGAGGATTTGTGTCACTTCAATAAACACAGTGGTGACGATTTACGTGTCCCGAAAGTTTGAATGTGGCTTCATCAGTCCACACAATCTCGTCTAAGAAAGTGGGATTATCCTCACACATCCTTACGATCTGTTCGCAAAACTGAGACCTGCGATCAGGATCATCCTCAAGAAGTCCGTGAATAAGTCGCGGAATGTATGGTCGCATGTGGAGTTTCGTGAGTATTTTATGTAGAGGGTCGTTTGATACCAATTTCTGCACTAGCACGGCGAAGTGATTTCTTTGGGCTTCTGCCATATGCCTCAGCAACTGTGGCCAAATTTTGTTCAGTGCACACACTTGGCCGAGTGACACGGAATACAAATAAACTAATCTGAAAGTTAGCAAAGAAAGATGAAACGCTATGAATAATCAAGAATAAAACTTTAGAAGTTCAAAGATCAAAAAATCTCCGTACAGGTTTAAGTGAAATGTTTATTAGTGGGCTTCTGGAAATAGTAAACAAGCGCATATGTGCGTGTGTGAGAAAATCATCAGTAGCAGAAGTGGAAGGATAGTTGCCTAGCGAAAATATTGGCACCAAAATGTCGGAAAATTATGTATACACAGAAGTAAGTGTACGTAAGCTTGCGTCACGAGAAGAAGATAGAAAATTCCTCTTTATGATCGAAGAGAGAAGCAAAGTGCGCGGCGGGAAGGTGAACGTATGGTTCTTTCGTGGCCCTAGAGACTTTAAAGCAAAGTGCGAGACAGCAGGTTTAGTTAATCACATAGCAAAGAAAAAATTAACAGTAAATAAAAGCAGGCATTGTTTGGAAAGTAACGGTAATATGTGCCTTTTGGTAAAACAGAAGAAAAGAGTCGAGTTGAATATTTGTTTCTGTGATTTTAATAATGTATTTGTTCTTTTGCGGCAGTACCTGTCAGCGTGTGTGTCCGAGAGCTTCGAACCGTAAGGACACAGTAAAATGTAATGGGCACGAAAAATGGCAGCTGCTTCAGAATCCAACACTTTTGAGCTTTTTTCATGTTCATAGGTGATGCTGTTTGACAACTTAATTTTACTAGATATATATATATATGTATATATATGCTATATATATATGTATATATATATATATATATATATATATATATATATATATATATATATATATATATAAACGTAGCACTGTGTTGAATAGCGCTCAATGTTTGTACTGCTTACGCTACCGAAACATGAGTTGTTTACTCTATGTTTGTTGGTTTGGCACCGAACTTGCCATGAGTACTTGTCTTGCTACACAGACTTGATGTGATAAAGCAGTATCTATCTATCCATCTGTCTATCTATCTATCTATCTATATATATATATATATATATATATATATATGCAAGGTGTCCACAAAGTCTGGCTGCATAATCTACACGGTACCCACAAAGTCTGGCTACATAATCTACACTGTGCCCACAAAGTCTGGCTACATAACCTACACCGTGCCCACAAAGTCTGGCTGCATAATCCACACGGTACCCACAAAGTCTCGCTACATAATCTATATGGTGCCCACAAAGTCTGGCTGCATAATCTACACGGTGCACACAAAGTATGTCTGCATAATCTACACGGTACCAAGAAAGTCTGGCTGCATAATCTACACGGTACCCACAAAGTATGGCTGCATAATCTACACGGTACCCACAAAGTCTGGCTACATAATCTACACGGTACCCACAAAGTCTGACTACATTATCTACACGGTGCCCACAAAGTCTAGCTGCATAATCTACACGGTGCCCACAAAGTCTGGCTACATAATCTACAAGGTGCCCACAAAGTCTGGCTACATAATCTACACGGTGCCCACAAAGTCTAGCTGCATAATGTACACGGTACCCACAAAGTCTGGCTGCATAATCTACACGGTACCCACAAAGTCTGGCTACATAATCAACACGGTGCCCACAAAGTCTGGCTACATAATCTACACGGTGCCCACAAAGTCTAGCTGCATAATCTACACGGTACCCACGAAGTCTGGCTGCATAATCTACACGGTGCCCACAAAGTCTCGCTACATAATCTACACGGTGCCCATAATGTCTGGCTACATAATCTACACGGTGCCCACAAAGTCTGGCTGCATAATGTACACGGTGCCCACAAAGTCTGGCTACATAATGTAGCCAGACTTTGTGGACACTCTGTATATATATATATATATATATATATATATATATATATATGGGTGGGCGTTCCAAAAGTAGAGCATGCTATTATTTATTAACGTTTTGTGTTTCATGTTTTTTATACATAGTCACAACAATTCTCAATGCTCTTTTGTGGGTTATGACCATCCGGATTACGATTTGCCATACGAGAGTGGTTACAAGAGTAAAACTTCATATTTTTATTGAAAAAAATGAGGAGCAACGAAAAGATGGTGGACAATTGAAAAAGCCGCTTTTTGAACAGAAAATTAAACAACAAATCTCTGCTTTTGATACACGTCTATCACAGGGGTTGTTTCTAAGATTCTCTCACGGCAATATGAGCAATAGGGAAATAAAACTGTTATATCATGAATGTACAAGTTATTTTGTCATGACAATGACATCTCACATCTCCTATCATTCATTTATCAATCACTATATTCATAAAGACGATACAAAAAGTAGGTGGCATTACTACCATTCTCAAGAACAACAGATAGAATTCTAACTTCTATTTTTTATAGTTTTTCATACAAACGCCTGATAGTTTAAGATATTATGTGCTACACATGTTTTGTTTAATAGAGAAAGATCAAAGACAAAATATATAACTAAATAGTTTATTTTATAAAATGAGCAACACAATTTCGAGATACGAAAAACGATATATATATATATATATATATATATATATATATATATATATATATATATATATATATATATATATATATACATTGACTGGAATTGTCAACTGTTTTCAAATTACAGTTTGTATAATACTTGAAAATTGAAGTCAATCTAAATATTATTATTAAGATATCAATATATATAACACAATCACAATCTGGTAAGAAAAACACAATAGCAATAATGTAATAATAATAGAGCAATAATGTAAGTGAATAGTTTGAATTAAATTCAGTAAAATAAAAAAAGGACACATTTATTATTTGGCAAGTAATTTGATAATGAAAAATAATATTCTTAGTCCGTGGATTTTGAATAAACTGCTCATTTCTTCCGAGAAAAGGTTTAACAAAATAATGTTTTAGACGCAGTCATGAATTTTACTATTTAGCACATGTATTAAACACCCTTAAGATGCCAATCCTAGCTATTCAGCTTTTAAATGTATGCGCTACACAGCAAAATTTATAACTGACTAAAAGAATTATTTTGATAAAAACATTTCCTCTGATAAGATGAGTCACTTATTGAAAATTCAAGATTTACGGAAATAACTTTAAATGTTTGTATTTTTTATGTCGAATAATACATTCGTCCAAATTATTTTAATATACTCGAATTAAATTCCAATTTAAATATATATATATATATATATATATATACATATATATACATGCTTTTATATGTATATATGATAATGATTGCACCGTCTTGTCAGACGAGTGCCACTCCCTCAGACATTTAAAATCCATGAGCTCAAATGTATCTATACAAATATGATGTTACAGAATCTTAGCTTTGTACGACAGCTAAGTCTCTCTCCCGGTTCAAAATGTTGAGATCCAGCAACAAGCAAGAGCAAGATAGCCAGCAACAAATTAAACTGCAGACCAGCTTAATGCGGGTACTGGTCTTCCGCTTTATGGTTTTTTAAATCAGAGATTTGCTTCTCCTAGAAAGGTTGCCTTCACCCCGGCTTACGGGAACCCTCTCTACCCCAATACACATATACACACACAAATATACACGGTGCTAGTTGGCCGTTGACTCAGAAAAAGAGTTCATTCGCCCTTTGGAAGGTTTTGTTTTTAATCCTTCAGGGAGACTAGCCTCCCTCCTCACCAAAAAAGTTTGGTGGGGGAACCAGTTTAGTCGCTGGTGAACCGACCATGAGGCAGGTAGTACTGGGTTACATGGTACCAGTAGCATATGAGATGACCTGACATATATATGCATATATATACAGCATATATATGCATATATGTGCACATATATGCACACATATATAATACATATAAATGCATATATACACATATATACGTACACACATACATATTGATGCTTATATATATATATATATATATATATATATATATATATATATATATATATATAATTTAGTGCAGAAGAAAAAGAAGACACCGTTAGAGGGAACGTATAATAAGAAAACGTTTGCAAGCATAAGAACAATTGTGACATAGCCTAATTTAACAAGGAAAATCGTAAGATTATCGACATCCATATGTCAGAACAAACATTCTGTTTTATTTTTCAATATATTTGTTTTCTTAATCTTTCAAATATCCTACATTAATCAGGAACAGGAGCGTTTACTTTATATTACATATTAGATGATACGACACGGAGAGAAAACATGCACAGGCTAAGTTGTTTGGTTTCTTGCGAAGAAACCTTTCGATTGTGGACTTGGCGCTTGGGAGAAAATAATCAAAATTACATTTAAATTCCAGAAGACGACCTTTTCTGTTAGAATCACTTCCTGTCGCTAGGTCTGTTCTTCAAGTAAGAGATAATTGTCCAAAGATCATTGGGCTTGATGCATCAACCGCTGAGCTGAACGGTTTAGTCTTCTGCACACGCATCTACACACACCGATGTTTGTGTGTGCGAACGCGTGTGTCCATACATTCCGAACTGAAATCAACGGCGCCATATATGACATGGTAATTGTCAAGTGGATTGAGAACGTTGAATTCGATTGCGAAGTTTGCGCACTTGATAGATAAGGCCAGAGATGTTAGCTATGGAGGCGGCAAAGGACGCACACTTGAGAAATTATATTGGCCCTAAACACCGCGGACGCAACAATGCTGTTAACGGTTTTCGATACCCTTACCCACCCTATATATATATATATATATATATATATATATATATATATATATATATATATATATATATATAGTGTCAAAAACAACAAGAAGAAATAACTTCATATTTGTGTTTTTTTCGGATATTACAATTGTTTCGGCATAAATCAGACAACTTTAAATTTGATATCATTTAAAAAAATTTTACATCTCGTCAGATATGATTGAAAAATAATACAAAATCCCTACGTATCTTGACATATTTTTCTTTTCATCAAAAACTGCACCGGGCGGTGAATTTCGACCCGCTCGTGTTTTCACATGTCCAATATCTGTGTTGAAAGAAATTTATATAGGATATATTTTCGTATATTTGCTATAAAATACGGCGAGAATATTTTACATTGGACTATTTTGAAACCGGACAAATACTCTGGATTAATTAGATGTATGGTTTCTTAATTTACTTTATTATTTTATTGTTTTCTTTGTTGATGAATCACAAGCAATGTGGTTATAATTCAACTTTTACTCAAAAATTGAGAACTATCACAAGGTTTCGTATTTTTTGTATTACCCGGCTATTTTAATGTTAAACTAATTACTACTGCAATGCCGTTTATTTTTTTTCCTACAGTAAAATAAGTAAAATAGGACAATATAATGCAACATGAATAACATAAGATAAATCTATAATCTGTATTGTTATCTATTTAAAAAGGACTCACCGATGTCTACGTATTCATATTTAATTATAATTCAATTCCATTAACTGACGGGGTTTCCTTAGTATTTAAGTAATAATTATACTTTCTTGGTAATAGTTATTACTAAGAATTTAATTGAATGTGTTATTTAGATTATGATCTGAGAAATAATATCATATCAGTTACATTATGACTAATTGATTTTATAGTGTATCTATCGTTTACAAATTGTTTATCCATGGGGCATAAATTGTATGAGCACCAGTCAAGGGTAGATAACTGTTGGTTTAAAGTTTTATCAATTACTTTGATTTCATAGTTCACATTTTCTTATCTTCAATTATTTTATTTTATTCTATTATTTATTCATTTTTTATTTTATTTTTTTTATTTATTATTATTATTATTATTATTATGATTATTATTATTATTATTTCGAAAAAAAAACAATTTTGAGTAATAACCGATACCAAATAACTATAATCATTAATTAAATACTAACGTAAGTACATGTAATTAAATAATATATAAATAAAAATATGTAGACGACGGTGTTTTTTTTTAATGTATCAAAATATAAGAAATTTGGAGCTAATTAATTAACTAGAGATTAATTTTAATGCATTAAGTATGGTTTAAAATAACTAATACGACAAATACGTCGACCTAGATTAAAATAAGGTAAGTAAGGAATTCAGCGTTACTCCCCCTGAAATAGTTTTGTTTATTATTCCATCGATGGAAATATTATTGTTATAAAAATAATTATTATTCGTTACATTCCTAAGATATCAATAAAGTAATAGAGTCATCTTATTTTATTTATTTTAGAATATATTGCCGTATTTTATTTTTGGTTTTTACAACTATATATACATATCTATCTATCTATCTATATATATATATATATATATATATATATCTATATAAATATATATATATATATATATATATATATATGTATGCTCGTTTACAGAAATGTTAATCGTGTTCCTTAATATTTGAGTATATTAACGTGGTTAAACCTCTTATTGATATATCTATATTCCCATTGCTTAATTGATTTAAAATATATTTGCCCTTTGTAATAATCTCTTCTAATATATATAAATGTATATATATATATATATATATATATATATATATATATATATATATATATACAATAAAAAATACAATTAGATATACCAAACGATCCAAGATGATAAAACTAAAGTATATTATAAATATTAAAGAATTAATACTTATAATGTAATCTCAACCAGATGTAAAAGCTCGATGAAACCAAATAGGAGATAGAGCTTATAATAAGAGCAACTAGTTAATTTTATTTAATTTTAAAGCAGAAACACTAAATAAGTCGATAGTCCTTAATCTGCGGAGTTTCGTAGAAATAGTTTACTTCTAATCAGAGAGTAGGAATTAGCAAAGTGTGGGATCGGATTTTGCTTGCAAAAGTCTTTTATGAAACTGCAAGTAAGTCAAACATCTTACTTGATACCATAAAGTTAAGAATAGGGAATAGGGTGAAGAAAAATGTGAGATCACGTTAATAGATATTCTGGTGAAAAATAAAGTATCCAATGACGGTAAAATCCAAAAATGTAAATCCAAGAAAGAGTGTTAAATTTCCATTCGCACAAGTAAAATCAAAGGAAATCGCGTAATTGGAAGATGGCCTGAAATAACCCAAAAGGCCAAACCCATGGAATAATTAACAAATAGGTACAAGGAAAGAATTCCAATAATATTATTAAAGAAAAATATGATATGCGTTTCACTCAGCTGCCGAGACAAGGTGTAATTAAGAAAAATGAGTGAAGAAGAAAGAGAAAAAATGAGTGAACAAGAAGAAGAAAAAAAGGTGAATGGTGATTGGTTAAAATATAAAATAAAAAAGCAAATGTTAAAATGACCCAGACAAGATGACTTTAAAAGGCGCCAAAAATATAGGGAACAGAAAGAGGTCTACTGAAATGTACAGGTTATTACATAAGAAAATATCAGCCGGAGTTATTAACAGTCACTAAAATATTAAGGGAGAGGATGGCTAGTATCTACAAATTGCGGATAAACAAGTAATATGTATGTAAATGCATATAATAACATATAAGTAAATATAAATGCATGGTATGAATGTGTAGATAGATTGATATATTTGGTAGATAGGAATATTAAGACACTAAAACGGAAATTGCAGATAAATAACCGACCAAAAAAATAAAAAAAATAAAGAATTCAAATAAAGGATTATTAAGTTATAAAGTATTAAAAAGTATGTAGAAAAACGATAATGTTAAACAAAAATTATATATATCTGAAAAGGTAAAGTAATAGCTATGTAATTTCAAAATTACCATAATTAAATTTGAACTGATGTTTACAGAAAGTGATCAGTTTGTTTTTTTAGAATTTATTATATATTTGAAGTAATTAGAATTACGGCGTCGGTTGTACAGAGGCGACATGACTTAGAGCCAGGAGTATAAGACTTAACTTTTTTATGATATTCCATTGATTAAGAAGGGGGTATTATTAGAATTAAGTTTTGTTTATATTTAAGTGGCTAGAGAAGTTCCTCGGTTATTATAAGAATTGTGGTTGTTAAAAGAAGAAATGTGGTTTGACATTATTCTCTTAATTTATGTTGAAGTAGCGCCGATACACGTATGCCTTTTATTAAAAGTTCAAGGTCTGAAATTAATATTAATTTGCTTATTTGTATTAAGGAAATAGTTTGAATTTTGTTCATTGTGTTCAACAAAGGATGGGGCAATGATTATACGAGGACTGCTTTGGAAAGCATAATAAGTGTTGTTAGTGTTAGGATGGATGTTAGGAGAAATATTATTATTTTCATTATTTTTGTTATTATTATTATTATTATTATTATTATTATTATTGCTAATTGTATGATTGTAGATGGAGGGGCTGCTCGAGTTGTATATTGGAGTAGTAACTATATCAGATGGAGGGTGGCAAGAAGGATAGCTTTAAGATAAAATATTAGTGCCTCTTATGGGAGGATTGCATGGGAGCTCAGTAATGGTGCGTGAATATATAACATATTTATGGGTGCAATCATTATTGAGTGGGCATGGATGTTATTTATTACACTTACAGTTAGTTTTGAGTTTAATTGCGAAAGGTATTTTTTGTGCTGATTTATTTTTTTGGTTATAAATGTTAAGATTCTCTGTGCTAAATTAGGCTTGCTCATAGAGAACAAAAGAAAATCGAAAGAATTGCTGCCAAATTTTACGGATTAAAAACCACTGCCCACCCCAAATGCAAACCATACCTTGAGGAGTTTGAGAATTTCATGTTTAATTTAGTCTAAAAAAAATAATTGTGAGAAACAAAAACTCCATTATAATCCGGTTACTCGAAAAACAATAATTTTGCCGAGAAAATTAAAAAGAATGAACATATATTCCCCCTGCTGATAAGACAAATAATTATTATGAACTTGACTATCCTACATATAAAATACTTTTGTATAAAGAAATTAACAAATCTTATAAAATAGTCCCTCCTAAGACTTTAGATTCCATTAATTCTGCGGCTATACATTTACTGACTTCTATGAATATTCATATCTTTACTGAAATAATTCCTCCGGATACCCCTAGATGCACCCTCAAGGTTCATTAACCTAATTTCTATGACAACCCCTCCGTCAGATTGATCGGCCCATCTAACTCTGACTTAGGTGGTGTAAGCAAAAACATCTTAGATAGAATCATTCTTTCTGTTAAAGAAAAGTAAGTTTCCCTCTGACTAAATTCAGATTCTGTAATTAATTGGTTTGCCTCTTTTGAAAATAAACACCTCCTAAACTTCATAATCTTTGACATCCAAAATTATTATCAATCAATTTCTCCGATCCTTTTAAATAAGGCTCCAAACTTTGCTAAAAGAAATTCTGACTTAACTAATTTAGAAGTCCCTTACACAATTTAGCAATAAGTTTTGGACTAGAAAGGACACCCCTAATAATTTTGGCACCGTAATGGGTTCTGCTGACTCTCCAAAAGTTACTGATTTATTGGGACATTTCTTACTGAAAGAACTTAAATACCACTTTAAACATATCCAAGGGGGTCTTTATTGAGACGATGATCTTTTTACTTTAATAGCCAAGTCAAGAGAGTACAACAAAACAATTAAAAAATTGTATACTTCTTTAATAACGTTGCCCTTTCTATTATTATCGAACAATCAAAAAACTTCATATTTTCTAGATGTTACACTTAATCTTAACACCAAAACTTATAGCCCCTATCATAAACCCAACCTTACGCTTATATTTATAGTACCATCCGTCTCTAGAAGAATTTTTTTTATCTTTCTGCTGATAAAAAATCTTTTGATCAGAATGCTACTTTCTTCAATAATGCCTTAAGGAACTCAGGACACAATGAAAAGATTACAACAATTATGCTCATCCTGCTGGCCGCCGTAAATCTGTAATCACACACTATATGACTCGCAAGAAACCAGTTCAAATAACAAGATCTGCCGGTATCAATAACAATGAACCAGTCTACATATATAATCCAAACCAAAATACTAATCGTAATACCACTAACTCACACAGTCGCACCAGGATAAAGAAAATTATTTGGTTTGATCCTCCATTTAGCGTAAATGTCAAAACTAATGTACCTAAGGAAATCTTCAACATTGTACAAAACTCTTTCAAATACCCACACAGATATAGTTCTATTTTCAATAAAAAAAACTACATAAGGATTTCTTATTCAACAATGCCTTATTTAGCACAGAGAATCTTAACATCTAATAACCAAAAAATTAAATCAGCCCTAAAAATCCCTTTCCCAATTGAACCCAAAACAAACTGTAACTGTAATGACAAACACTTTTGCCCACTCAATAATGATTGCATTTATAAATACGTAATATATTCATGCACAATTACTGAGCTCCCACGCAATCCTCCCATAACAGACACTAATATTATATCTTAAAGTTATCCTTCTTCCCATCCTCCATCTGATATAGCTACTAATCCAATATACCACTCGAGAAACCCCTCCATCTACAATCATACAACTATCAATACTACTACTACTACTACTACTACTACTAATAATAATAATAATAATAACAATAATGAGAATAATAATATTTCTCCTAACAGCCACCATAACACTAACAACACTCATTATCCCCTCCAAAAAAGGCCTCGTACAACCATTGCCCCATACTATATTGAACACAATGAACAAAATTCAAACTATTTCCCTAATACAAATAAGCAAATTAATATTAATTTCAGACCTCGAGCTTTTAATAAAGTGCATACGTATATCTGCGCTACTTCAAGATTAATTAAGAAAATAATATCAAACCACATTTCTTCTTTTAACAACCATAATTTTTATAATAATCGAGGAACTTCTCTAACCAATTAAATAAAAAGAAATGATTCTTATAATACCCGCTTCGTAATCAAATGAACTATCATAAAAAAATTATGTCGTATACTCATGGCACTAAGTCATGTCGCCTCTGTACAACCGAAGCCATAACTCTAATTACTTCAAAGTAACAATATAATAAATTCTAAAAAAGAACTGATCTATTTCTGTAAACATTAGTCCAAATTTAATTATGGTAATTTTGAAATTACATAGCTATTACTTTACCCTTTCAGATATATATAATTTTTGTTTATAATTATCATTTTTTCTACATGCATTTTGAATACTTTATAACTTAATACTCCTTTATTTGAATTCTTTATTTTTTCTTTTGTTGGTCGGTTATTTATCTGCAATTTCCGTTTTAGTGTTCTATTATTCCTATCTACCAAATATATCAATCAATCTACACATTCATACCATGTATTTATATTTACTTATATGTTATTATATGCATTTAAATACATATTACTAGCTTTATCTGCAATTTGTAGATACTCCCTTTATTTATTTAATGTCTGTTAATAACTCCTGCTGATATTTTCTTCAGCAATAACCTGTACATTTCAGTATACCTCTTTTTGTTCACTATATTTTGGGCGCCTTTTAAAGTCATCTTGTCTGGGTCATTTTAACATTTGCTTTTTTATTTTATATTTTATTCAATCACCATTTTTTTCTCCTTCGCTCATTTTTTCTCTTTCTTCTTCACTCATTTTTCTTAATTACACCTTGTCTCGGCAGCTGAGTGAAACGCATATCATATTTTTCTTTAATAATATGATTGGAATTCTTTCCTCTTTTCCTTGTACCTATTTGTGAATTATTTAACGGATTTCGCCTTTTGGATTTGTTTGGGCCATCTTCCAATTACGCGATTTTCTGTGATTTGGAAAATTTAACTAACTTTCTTGGATTTAAATTTTCGGATTTTACCGTCATTGGATACTTTACTTTTCACCAGACTATCCATTCACGTGAGATCACATTTTCTTCA
The DNA here is from genome assembly GCF_053919585.1 of Euprymna scolopes. NCBI lineage: Eukaryota > Metazoa > Mollusca > Cephalopoda > Sepiida > Sepiolidae > Euprymna > Euprymna scolopes. The sequence goes on along the minus strand of NC_136499.1, from coordinate 93,451,592 downwards.
CCCTATTCCCTCTGCTTCGCTTTATGTTATCAAGTAAGATGTTTTACTTACTTGCAGTTTCATCAAATACTTTAGCAAGCAAAATCCGATCCCGCATTTTACTAATTCTTACCCTCTGATGAGACGGAAAGTATTTCTTCGAAACTCTGCGGGTAAAGGGATATCCACTTATTTAGTATTTCCTTTTCAAATGAAATATCATACTTTTTCAAGTTGTTTTTTAACAAGCTTCATTAACTATTTGCTTATATATATATATATATATATATATATATATATATATATATATATATATATATATATATATACTAGTTAAAGTACCGTCGTGTACTTAGTTCAAAAACAGCCTACGGAAAATGGACTCTGATTTATGAAAGTATGATAGGTTATGAAAAGGAAGGGTTATAAAGAGATAGCTCCGAATTTGGGGGTATCAAAACCAAAGCCAAATATGATGAAAGTAAAAATAAAATAGATAAACCCCATAATTTATTATACCAAACCTGTTCACACTCAAACACTTATCACAATAATCTGTTGCTCTATATTAAAAAACCTTGTCAACTTTGTGGCATATTTCCATTCTATGTAGGTCAGACGCGAACGAACTCCCCGTAATTTTACTATACCATATTTCTTAAAACTGAAACGTAATTATCAAAGTATACTTCGGCAGATAGATATGAAAAGTCTTTATAAAAGTTTGTGTCTATTTTTATTCTATGGACGCCAGGTGCGAACGCAGACCCCACAATTTTAATATACCATCCATATTTAAGTTACCATATACTTATAAAAGAAGTATCATGTACATCTATATCAAAAACAGTTGTGTATATATTTTTTTAAAATTTTTAATTTGTTATTATTTCCATACTTTGTGGACCAGGCGCGAACTCAGACCCCACAATTTTAATGAACCACTGTTCTGCCAGATCAAACATACCCATTCCTGTGTCTCGATACATCTACTATCATTATATGAAATCGTTTTTTTTTTAAATAGTCAACCATATAGGAGGCTATTCGTGATATATATATATATATATATATATATATATATATATATAATTTTTAGTGCATATTATCTTAACTCCTATAATTGAACCAAAATAACTAAACTTTTAGTAGGATTAGCAAAATTGAATAGGTTAATGTTTTTTTTTTCGGTGATATTTTTAAGTTGTAAACATGTAATCCAAATGAAATGACAAATGAAAACCGAACTTATTAATAAATATGTGAATAGCCTCATGCTTACTTAAGTGACTTCGGACGCCTTTCTCAGAGAATCCATCATTCAGTCTGTAGGTTACATTTTTATACAATCATATTACCGCTTATACATCCAAGTCTCATTCGAAGATTAGGTTTATTCATCATCATCAAGTTTTACTGTAGTTGAGATGATGGAGTTCTATTAACTTGAGTATATTTTTATGGCTGTTTGTGCAAGCCACTATAGGATATGTTGAAATACACATGCAGGGCTTTGGTGGTCTGACATAGCAACATATCTGGGACAGACCAGATTCAGCGTTGGTTAACTCTACTAATCTAACGAAAACCGATCAGGGGCGTACTTACATATGTGACACAATGATAAGCTTGTATTTGGAGAGCTGGGGTTTCCTGTCTTAATAAGCGCTGTAGCCAGACTTGTCTTTTACTTATGATGGGATAGGCAGATTTAGGTTGGTGAATATATTTCAAAGTGTCAGCGCATATCAACGCCGTCTCAGAGTCGCAGGCGACGGCTTCCGATTCGAAATTGTTTATGGAACCAGGTTCAAAAAGGACAGAGGTAAAATCTGGTTGCTGTTATCAGAACTTGATAAAAATAACAATATTCCAGCATCTTTGTGTTAGCATTTATGCATGTCTCTCAACCTTTTTTCCTCCTCATCTCTTTTCATATTAATCTCTTTCTTTCTCTTTTAATAAGAGAATAATTGTAGAAGTATTCAAGAGTTTCACTGCCACGCCGCTGAACAATGACGTATTGCCATTGGGATTGTCGAAGAGGGGCGTGTGTCTACAATAATAAAAAAATAAAATGTTCCTTGAATCTTAAAAAGAAAATCATTTAAAAAAAGGATATGTTGTCGCTTATTTTAAGCGTTCAATTCCAGCTCAACTGTACCTGATATCCACGATGCCGATAAAATACTGCCCGTAATGACATCATGACGACTCAGTGATAAAACACACAGAAAATATAGCCAACGGCGAATAAACCCTATTGATTTATCCTTGATGAAACAAACGAACGTTGGTATTAACCTCTTAGTTTGAAGGGGATGTGCTTATTATTTCATCACGGCTTATTTCCGGGGAGTTTGTCGGCGTACAATAGACATAACAACAGATACAAAAAACGTTCGCGCAACAAATGAAGTAACTCTCCATGGTAAATGATAATAGCATAACATTGAACAATTCTATGAACTGAGTTTGATTATTTTTAAAACTCTTTACTAGAAATTATCGAAAATGACGAGGTTCTAATCAGTTGAGAGGCAATCATCACCTGATGTTTTCTTCAGACAGGAAGCCCTGGTAACGGAGCTCTCTTTATGAATATGCTGCCTGATATGAGGTCAATGGAGAGAGAGAAAATATGTTCGTGGTAGAAAGAGAGGTTTTGGTTTAAGATGTCTTCTAAAAAGGGGGGATAGCGATAAATCAAAGCGACAACAGCAATGCCAATATCGAGATATATCGTTCATAGAGAATGGGAAGTTATCAGCGATCTTGATTATGTCAACGCAGAATAAATTTTTCAGAGCAACACCATCCACATGTAATAGCAGTAATTCATTACTGAACGTATGCAGTTGCTGTGTAGGTAGGTGATCACTTATGCAGTCTGACATCTTTCCGGTTGGAAGAATGTTCCAGCTATTTGTTTCTTAGATTTTTAGCAACAGACTGCATCTTCCATTGAATGTTTGAAACGTTATCGTAATGGAACCGATGATTCTGTTACGCACACACTTAAAATACCAGCATCGAAACTGGTAACATTTACACAGAGAAGTTGAATTTGATTCCGTCTGTTACCCATAACTTTGAAAAGATACATTTCGTTGGTAACTTTATATATCATATACAGACAAGGTATATACTTAACTTTAAAAAATATTACGCTTCACAAGACGAAAGATTATGGATGTAAACAACAAATAATTCAGCCGAGAAGCATTTTCCATACACTGACCCATAATAAAACAAATGTGTACTGAAGAATCCAAATATACACGGTATCCTGTTCTAAGCCAAGAAGTTCTTGTAAAAACGGGTAGTGTCTGTGCAAAGAAGAAAAAAAGGAAAATTGAGAAAAGTTCCCGGTCTAATTAGGAAGAAAGCGGAAAAATGTATTAATTTTTAGCTATCGTACGAGCGCCGTTAAATATGACTTGTTTTGAAATGTGACTCTCCTAGAATAATTATAAGAATATTTGATAACAAATAAAAACAGCTCATAATATGTGCAGATATTGGCTAGTAAGCTGATCATATAGAATTTATATGTGGTGTCATCTTGTGCAAAGCTATAATGTTTTTTTTCAGACGGAATAAATTTACTTTGATTTAGTATATATATACATATGTATACACACAATATATATATATATATATATATGTATAGACAGAGAGAGAGAGAGAGAGAGAGAGAGAGAGAGAGAGAAGATGTATATATTACAGGTCAATTCCAATATGTTTTCCGATTCTAACACATTTAAAAGTTCAGTTCTAAATTCTTTATTCCAATGCGATTACAGATTGTTATTCTCTAAATATCCAGCAGTGGTAATATGTAGTTATTTATTTCGGATTTATGTAAAATCTCATAAAATCAGTGCATATATTTTAGCATATACTTGGTGGTGCTGATGGTGGGCAGGAGGTTATTTATAGATTTAAGCTTAACTGGTAGTTTAAAATCATTAAATATTCATCACTAATACCAGCAATAGAAGTAAAAACAATTGAAAAATGTATTTTCTACATCGGAAAATAGGCACGTATCATTTTAATCTGATGCCAATTCTGATAACCACAAAGTTCTATTTTTCAGTTTCAATATATGATCTTGACACTTGTATATGCATATAGTACATTATAAACATATACTTCTGAAATATAATATAATATATTGTATATATATATATATACATACATATATACATATAAATATATATATATATATATTTAGTTCAATAAAAAATAGGTTAATCGTATAATAAGGAGATCCTAAAAACTAATGATTAAACAAAATAAAATACTAAAAATCGCTAGGATATAAATAAATACTACGGAAATAATTGAGCACAATAATTCACCCAAAATGTCAAACAGAGCTCATATTATGAATGAATTAAATACACATTTACTATTTCTTATGTAATGCTCAGAAAAATGCAACGCATATTGATGATGCTGAAGTTCCAGGCGCATCGGGCGAAAACAATTCGACAAGCAACATCACTACTGTTCTGTAAGATCTACAGTCGATGTAGTTACCGAAACTTCACATAAAATCAGTGAATCTATTGACAGTGTTTCATCTGAAAAGCAATAGCTCTAAACATATTAAAGTCATTTGTTAGGGTTTGGTATAAAGGTCTACTTCACAAAACCTCCAGCTATGGAATATTTAGAAATGTCTATTAAACCATCACTTTTCTTCTACTATAGGTTGATACAATTAGTCGTGTATAGGCAGAAGTGTGAAGCTTAAAATATCAATGCTTGTGTGCCTCAAGAATCAATCATGGGCCAAACTCTTTCTTTATATTCATCAATGATCCCCCAAATCGTCTTCTAAGCGCGTTTCTCCATATATATGCAGACGATTACTACCATCTATGACAATACTTCAAAGGCCAACATCGACCAATGTCTGAGTTCTTTACGCCGAACTTGAGAACGTGGTCCAGTAGGGCAAAACATGGCTGGTTCATTTTTTATGTGTCCCAAACCAAGTTCTTATTTTTCACTAGAAATGCATCTTGATTCAAGCTGATATAAATTGGGTTTCATTTTAAGTAAACATAATGCTTCGACAATCTTCTGCGACACACCTTCACTCCTGTACTGAAATGGAAGACTTATATCAAGTCTGATGCCAAAGTCGCTGGGAAAATTGTAGTTTCATTATATTGTTCCGGATGGCATCTAAATTCGCGCAATCGTTTACCTGTATAAAAGCCAAATACGTTCTAAAATGAAGATATTTTGTCACATTCGAGGAAGAGCTACGTATAGCACCATATCTGACCATAAGAGATTTCAAAACCGGTTTTTAAACCTATTAATTAATGTAATTGTCTCTTCCTGGCAGCCTCTCTCCTATTAAGTAGCAAACTTATCTCTGTCCTATTATTACATTCATGGCATGCAATTACATGAGCTTCAATATATGATCTCCCCTGCCAAACTTGTACAAAAAATACTCGTTTACCTACAACAACTGAAACCCATTTTCCCTCACTCTCTATCTGATTCTAAATCTAAACGCAAACTCCAAGAACAAAATTTATTTCCTCCAAATCCCTACTTGCGGATATGACCTTCACCGAGGTGAACGATTTATATGACCTTCACCGAGGTGCGCGACTTGACACACAAAAATAAACCGCCTCTTAATCACCTGCTAACGCACGCGTCACTGTAACGTCCAATGACAACAACAACAACAACCTTCTCACACGACCTGCCTTTATACCACTATCTCAATCCCTTCTCTTGCGCAAGCGCCTGTAGATTCCTGACAACCTCGAGACTTCCGCTTATAAAAGCCCAAGTTTTGTTGTCGCGCATGCCTATACAAGGCACAAACACGAGGGCGTTTGTTGTGTTGGTAAGTACTACAGCGGAACTTTATTTTCCCTGGACTATTTTCCAGCTAACTTCAACATGGTCCTCTTTAAGTCCAATGTAAACAAGTTTCTGTAAGACCCTATTCTTAAAGATTCAAATTCTATATTACTTTTATTGATACCGACTACTACACTGTTGCTTTGGTGACCTTCATACACCCATTAATCCTTATCCACAAGTGACATTAAGACTTTAATAAGTGGTAACTCCTTAGTAAAATAGTGCAGTTTGTTTCGAACCTGTAAATTAAGAATTCCAGTTTCTTCGGCAAAATCACAGATTAATATGAACACGTACTGAGAATATCAACTTTTCTATTTTCGAATGAAACGTTATTATTGAAATATGTCGCTTACGGGTTCGCAATATTATTACAAAGAGCCGTCCGTCTGCAAAGTTTCTGTATTATTTAATTTGAAAAATAAGATTAGTACCCTCTCAAAATGAGGCCATCTTCGAATATAATCGTACATTGCGTTAGAACTGCATATCAAAGTTAATGATTGAAAAAGCCGTTAGGCATTTCTTATGTGAAGGCGCCATGATTATTGTGATAATAATGTCATCTGTTCTTGTAAATTTCAATCTGCTTAAGACTGCACAAAGCGAGCCAATATCGTTCTCTTTAGATAAAAGACTTTTGTAAATGATTTGAACGCGAAGTTGAGTTATATTAGAGCGGATAAGCTGAATATAGCAGAGATTTATAAAAGTCAAACATAAAGTGATTTGCTGGTGTGTAGAATTAAAGTTAAAAATAAATACTATATTGTTTTGAGTATATGCAAAGAATTATACTTTCTTATAAAATACATGCCTTCCCTGGTCGCATGTGTTTCTAATTAACACACACACGCACAAATATATATATATATATATATATATATATATACATATATATATATATATATATATCGACAACCGACAATTATGACAATAGTTACATATTTTTAAATGCCTAATGTAATGCAATTTTACCATGTAAGGCTAATTCCAGCATACATTTATTTAAATTATAAACGCCTTCAATTGGAAAAAAAAAGTGAAACGTTCTCTAGAAATCTCACCGTACTACCTTTAAATTTTCTCTGCATTATTTTAAAGTTTATTGGCCTATTCAATTGATAATGTTTAGTCGATAATTCTAAACCGTTCGTGATGTATATGGGATCAACTTATATTAAACTTTTTTATTAAAATTTTATTTTATTAGGCATTTTAAAATATGTCCCTTGTGCCTTAGGCGATGTTATTAAGGGTACATTGTTGAGTTTTGATATAAATAATTACGAGTACTTATATGGTTTGTAGCTCAAATTCAAAATGTATGAATTTAGTGGACTTAACTAAGATATGTTTCTAATCGGAAAGATGTAGCTATGTTTTTGTTGATATTAGTAAATTGACTAAGAATTAGCAAGATCCATAGGGTGGTGTTAGGATGCGTAAGTGGTCGTTTTCTGTATGTTTTATATGCTTGTCTCTCTCTCTCTCTCTCTCTCTCTCTCTCTCTCTCTATATATATATATATATATATATATATATATATATATATATACCTATAAAGTTTATTTCCTTTCGCTCTCACATTAATATAAAAAGTTTTCCTTTTCTATGTAATAATTATGAAAACGAACTTTTAAATATACTAATTCAATGATATGCATGCAGCGATATGAAGGTTATGTAATTTGCACATTTTTGGAAAACAAGCGTTAATAAATGTTTACTGTTTTCTTTACGTGTTACAGTAATTCTCTTTATGCATTGTCTCTACATTCTGTTTGATTGTGCAGAATTTCAAATGAAAACATTCTGCCACCCGAGAATATTCACACATGCATCCATATGCATGTATATATATATATATATATATATATATATATATATATATATATATATATGTATATTTCTATGTGTGTATTAGCAATGCCTTATATTTCTTTTTGTTTTTTACATATGTAAAAACAAGAATTCAAACATATTTTTAAATATTTCAAAACAACGAAACACTCAATTAAATGTTGCAATATTGAGGACGTAGTTTTTTTCTTTTGAAACTGCCTTAACCACTGCCAACATATATAAACTTTGCTGTCTAAATTAAAGTTTTCAATGTTGACAAAGCTAGGAAATCGAAGCAAGAATGTATCCATGTGCTATTGTATAGTCTTAGATATTTGCTGGTATTGCACCATTTAAAGTTATCAAACTGAAACGGCATATTTTTATTTTAGCAATAAATTCAGTTTATTGCAATAGACAGTCTACATAACCGATATGTTATACTGTTCATTGTATACTCGGATTCGTTTGTTACTATTCTTTTACGTCGTCCGAGGTTTTTGTTTAATTTCACGCATTTTTTGATCATTTTAATCAATAGCATTGCATTTTTCTCTACCTGCCATATAAGTTATGGTATTTTTTCTAATTGTGCTCGAGAAATTCTCTAGGTGACTGCCCAAATATTTTTAAACTTCATCACCGAAATTCTTTCCCTGAACTAGTTAGCACAATACTTGCCCTCCTACTTATTTAGTTCTTATTGCTCAGTTTCTTGCAGCAAGGGCATTTGAGCCAGCCCTATTTAATCAATCTCGTTTTTTAGTCTACGATTCATTTTGTCTTATAATTTGTAAGCCCTTTGTTGGTTAAGATAGACGAGACAATTACGGTTAACACCTGCCCCAGAGATACAGAGACATCATAATATCAGCATATTATGTAACAAATATTTCCCTTTGTTTCAGACTACAGTTTGAAAAGCCTTTCTAGCGTGCATAATAACTTTTTATTTACTTATTACTTGTTTAATTTCTGTTGATTTCCACGTTATTTCGTTCGTAAATATAACTATCAAAAATACAGTCACTAATTGTTGATAGCTCAAATACATTATATACACGGGAAATTTGATTCGTTGTTCCTTTTCTATAGGCAGCTTTTGGGTAAATTATTTGTAATCTACATAAAATCCCTAGTCCAGAAATGGAGTAAGTAGCTATAGTACTTAGTGGGCACTAACTTTCTACAACAGCGACGATGCATCAGCTTTTTTTTTACTCCCAAAAAGAACTTTAGATTTCGAATCAAAGAGTAATATTCCGTTAACGATTTTTCCCTTTCCGTTTACGCTACTAGAACTATTATTTACTTTTTGTTTTTGCTTTATTATCTTAAGTAGGTTTGGCACATTATTGACAACAGCTTTAACAATTTAAATGTAACTTTGTCCCTTACGTTCAACTATACGTTTAAAGGTTGCGTCTGTGAAAAAAAACCTTGGTTGTCAAAAGTTATTATACCATATTTTCGTTTACAGTTATGTCTGCGACACTTCGTCAACGACATCAAGTTTATTAATGTACACGTTTATATAAATCTTTTTTTTTTTACTTAATTCATCCTTTTTTTTCATTTCAATAACAGATAACTACTTTCTTTTTTTTATCACCCGGGACTGCCCTGCAAATATTTACGCTATTGATTCAAGCAGACCTACTACATTCTATCTTTGATACATTAATTGTCTATAGCGCCTCTTTGAAAAGTTACTCTTCAAATAAAATTTCGTCACAATGTTTTAAAAATATTAGTTCAATTTGTTATATGATCGTGTTTCGAGGATTTTTTTCCGAATGACGACATGGAGAGTAAAGATCTTTTTTCCTTTCGGACATGGGACCTGAAGATTTCCCCCTACTTACGTCGTTTTAATTCAATAGTTTTGAACACGCCTGTAAGAATAAGACAAATTGTGTAGGTATTTTCCTAGTGGTCCTATTACAATACACTCTTAGAATTGCTCACATAAGCAAAAAACACAATCATGACCATAAAACGTTGTTAAAGCCAGCCAGATACTAACCTGATATTTATAACTGCTGATGAATATCATCATGCATGTACTATCATTGAGGATGATATCTCCACAATTGTTTACCAGAGATGCCCTATTGTTGTGTTGTTGTATCATAAAGGGAATCGTGTGTTATCGTCTAGTCAGAGTTAACGTTGTGTGATCATCTAGTTGTTCTGTCTATTTGTTCATATGCCGTTGTGTGTGTGGTACTTGTATTTTTGGACGTACCTTCTGCGTCCTCAATGTTGGTCCATCTGAAATCATCTCGTCTTGAAGGGAAACCAGTACTTGTGTTGGGGACGAAGATTCAATCACTCTAAGACAAGGAATTGGTTTTATAGTTTATTTAAATTTCCAATTGTCTTGCAGAAGGATGGAAAGTGAATTTCTGGCTTGCGTGCTAAACGCCAGCGTCCCCCCAGTAAAGGGAAGGAGACGTCTGTGAAGCCGTCCGTCGTCTTCTAAGCCCAAACAAAATTTCCACGATTAAGCTAACCTGATCACGTGACTCACACGCAATCGAATAAGCTGATCATGTCTTCCGGTAAACGTGTCTCAATATAATTTACACAATCCTCTCTCTCTCTCTCTCTCTCGATCCATTTTCTAACATTCCTTCTATCCTTATTTGCCAAAAAATGTACGCATTTTGAAATTCTAGTATATTTTCTATATCTACACTACCACACGGCTGAGAAAGATCAGGCTAAAAAACTCCTTTAGTCAGCCCTTTCCAACTGACTTCAGAATTATTATTATTTATTGTATTTTATTTTTATTTATTTTTTTATTAGATCAGACTCTCTCTGATCTTCTTGGTATTACTTTTTTGGGTGTAGGGTATCCCTCCCGTGATCCACGTCAGCTGCTTTATCTAGCCCCCCCCCACCTTATGCCTCACTTTACCTCTTTCGCAGTTGACGACTCCTTTCGTCCAAATGTGCTCTGATCGTATTCGTTGCGTGTTGTTCTATTAGATATGGCTTTGTTTTCATTTTGTAACTATGTTATCTTCTCCGGAACATCTCAAAGCTCATAATTAATCTTCGTGGTTGGCTTCCAAATTTTAAGATATACCTTTTTGTAATGACACTGATTCACTTGGATGTTTTTGCTTGGACTCTTGGAATTTTGATGAAGATTTAGAGAATATCACACTAAACTAATTAACCCCCAACTTTGCGTCATGATTCCTATTTGCGCCTTAATTCTAGCTATGGCCCGATTTTTGTGATTTTTCTTTTCTCCCATCAGAACCTCCAAGATCCAGATATCCCGCATTCATGCATCTCTTAAAATATAAGGTTCTATCTTCTTACGTACCTACGGTATATTTTATTTTTCTCTCACCACATAAAGGAATATGTGAGTTGCCTACGGTACCGACTCTCACAGGTGCCTTGTACCCTTAAGGATTCTCGTATCCTTTCCACGCCTGTCTTTAATTAATTGAGCAAAGTCTTACCTCCTGTTTGGAATCGTCACGTGCGACCAGCTTTTTTTTCAAGCACTTAATTTCTACAGGGCCCATCTTATTCTTAGAACGAGGCATATCTAATGCTTTCCCGCTAAATTACTCTTATTGCGAAAAATATTTATGGACTTTAAAAAAAATACAAAAAGGAAATTATTAAAAAAGAAAATATTTCTTTCGGCTTATGACATCTGTAAAAACTTCTCAAAAATACACGCTTACGTAATTGTTATTTTCTTCCTACTGTAAAATTCTAATTTATTCTAACATCTTATTTTTCCTAAATCACTTCAATTCTTATGTATATGCCTAATAAAGACTACGCATCCGTAGAAAAAATTCATGAAAACAAAGACATAAAATAATTCGCCAACCATTCCGAAAATTAGAATAAATATTGACTACATCTTTGACTCTTCCAAAACTTAAGAAATAGATGACCCCTTATTCGACCCATTAGTCAGTCTTTTTTACTTCTTACACTGCTTAATCTTATTTCTGTCTCTTTTTCTTAATTTTATTATTATTATTCTTATTACTATCATTATTACTTAAATAACAACATGTTCTTACTTTTTAAAGTTTTCATTATTTCAATAAACCCCACAAGGCAAAGATTCACTCCTCCTCTATTCTGCGAAAGAATATATGCCAAATAACAAGAAAATCACGCACAATACCGATTCGAGAACACATCAATTATATAAAAATACAAATAAAAAAATTCTTATTAGCATTCACAAAGTCTAATCACATCAATAATAAAACTTCAAATAACAAAACACAGTCATCAAATTCTCAGGTCGGTTGCATCATCTTTACCACCTCACAGAATATAAAAAAACACAGTCGTTTCCAAAAATTACATAGACATTTACAATTGCAATACATAGTCGTTTCCAAAAAAAGGACTCACTTATAAACTTCCGGACAATCATTCACAAACAAAAATTCAACACAAAATAAAAAATCGATGAAAACTAAAATTGTCCACGTCACTCAACTGTAGGGTATTCTGAAAAAGGAAAAATACATAATCTTTTACTTATCAGAGTGATTATTATTATAGCCTCTTCTGCCATTTTCTCTTCTGCCACTTACGCCACATCAGAGGAATTCCATTTGCTCCCTGACGCTGGACAGAAATATATTTTGCTCTGCCATATTGGAACAATTTTTTTATTCAAGTCGGTAACCGCAACTGCCTTTCAAGCTTAGCGAAAAATATCGGGATTTCCACAGATGGACTTTTCCATGTTGATCCTACTCGAAATCACGGGGATCATCACCCAAAGACAACACCTGTGTTCTTTTTTTCTTTCATTTAATCTAAAAAACATACATTTTAACATTTCATAAAATATTTACATCGATTTAAATACAATGAATAACATTTTTCCACACAAGAAAAGAAATCCTAAGAAAAAACACCATACAATTATAGAAAAAAATCCCCATTGGCAGAACCTGCCTATTGTTTCTTCACAAAAAAGTTCACATTGTTTTTCCTAAAAGTACACAGAGCTTTTACAGTTTACAAATTGCAACATTTTAAGTGTGTATAATTCTGTAACTTCTAACTCATAAATATTTTTGATTGAGGTTTCTCTCTGGTAATGTCACAGGAACCCACACTGTAACTTAATGTCATATTTTTCTCTATTCCTTTTTTTCTTTCTTTCTGTTTTACACATTGGCTGTATATTCGAAATCAACAATTTATTATCTGTATGTCGATCGATATATCTGTTTTTTTTTCAATTTCTCCTGTTTATTTTTTCTACACCGTAACGTTAATATGTTTTCTTTCTATTTTCACAAAGTCCGTATTAATATTTTTATTAAATCCACAGTTTCAATATTTTTTCTTTCCACCCATATACGCGTGGACTGGTCCACTGGCACCAACATTTGTATTTGTTGGATTGTTGTATTATAAAGGGGCCTCGTGTGTGATCGTCTAGTCAGAGTTAACGTTGTGTGATCATCTAGTTGTTCTGTCTATTTATGCATATGCCGGTGTGTGTGTGTGTGTGTGGTACATGTATTTTTGGGCGTACCTTCTGCGTCACGATGTTGGTCCAACTGAAATCATCTCGTCTTAGAGGGAGACTGGTATTTGTTTTGGGGACGACGATTAAATCACTCCATGACAAGGAATTTGTTTTATAGTTTATTTCCCTTTCTAGATGTCTTGCAGAAGGATGGAAAGTGAATCTCTGGCTTGCGTGGTACACGTCAGCGTCCCCCCCCAGTAAAGGGGAGGAGGCGTCAGTGAAGCCGCCCGTCGTCTTCTAAGCCCAAACAAAATCTCCACGATTCAGCTAACCTGATCATGTGACTCACACGCAACCCGATCAGCTGATCCTGACTTACGGTTAACGTGTCTCAATATAATTTACACACTCCCTCTCTCTCTCTCTCTCTTTCTCTCTCTCGGTCCATTCTCTAACACTACCATCTACCTGTTTGACCAATGGCTGTAATTATCTTAATAATAAGTATTATCCCAGTTATTATGATTATTACTACGATTTTTCATTTGAGTTATAAATTTGTATTTAATTTTTATTTTTCTTCTTTACGACTGTTCAGATCAATGAGATTTTTCTTTAGTTAGATTGTGATTTCAGCTTCACGAATCAGCCGTTCGAATCAATGTTGTTCTTATCATAGTTATAATTCATACATCAATGACATCATTTATTTGTGTATTTTATTTTTTTAATTTGGATTTTTTCTTACAATGTCATTATGTATTATTACACAAATTGGTAAAAAAAGAGAACGGTCAATTTTGCATCGTCATAAAAACCTAATTTAATATAAATTTACTTTAGCGTATTTTTACAAGCTGTCTTACTTATACTATTACTAATACTACTACTTTCTCTCTATATATAGAGAGATATGTACTTTTATACTAATAATGACACTACTACTAATAATAATAACAATAATACTAATTATTACTATATACAATATATAAATGCATTTTCTCATGCAATATATATATAAGTTTAAAAATATGTTTATGTATTATGCATCGCAGTTTTACAAATTATTTTTATTACACATAGTTTTCATGACCTATATCCATTTGCTATATATCATATTTAAATGTAGTCTTTGACTTGATAAATGTCTACTTTTTATGAAGTTAATAAAACCGTCTGTTCATACGAATAACGCGTATCGGAAATCGAACAATAATAGGAAATGCCTAAACATAGACGCATATTTCATTTTTAATTGAATATTACGTATTTTTTTTCTGAATTCCTCTTATGTTGCATGGAATATGAATATTAGTGTGTGTATTATAATACAGTCATCGATTCATCATTCTATCTCGTGTTGTTTATAACTGTACAGTGTATAATTGTTTATGCATGAGTCGGCGTATAGGATTTTGCAAGGGTATTTATGTTTTATAACTTCGTGATCGATCACTCCCTTTACTTCTGGATCTCAATTCTTCTGACAGTGCTATTCTCTGGGGTAATTGCGAGGGTTGTTTTCTCAGCCGGACTATGGCCGTCTTTATTTCTACTAATTTTAAGAATTAACGGCAAACAATAAATACAACTTGTTTCTATTAAGTTATCAACAGATCGAAAGAGAGCCATTTAAATTTGAATTACTTTAAATTCTTAAGACTTTGTTTGTTAAGTTGTGTTTACTAAGGTCGAAATATTTTTTTTCAGAACAAAACTCATCACTGAAGCAGATTTCACACAAAAGCGTTTTCGATCTCTGCATTCCCATATTTGTGCAATTGACCTTCCGAACATAACAGACCTGCACTTGTTTAAGATACCTTTGCCTAGCTCAATCCAATATGCAGAATTAATCTATATGCGGCCTTTGTTGAATAGAATAAGTTTAATCTAGAATTACACTTATTTATATTAGCGTAAACCTTTATTTACCCATTTTATAAATGAAGTCATCTTCTAATTTATTTAACGTTATTAATCTGCATATGTCGAAATTGCTTCTTATGATTCAATCCGTTCATAATTCTGACTGCGAGAGCATTTCTGAAGTCAAGTCTATGAATATTTTAAAAATTTGTAAACACATGGGATATTGATATACAGTTTCATGTGTATTCACATATACATACGCATATGTATATATATATATATATATATATATATATATATATATATATATAGTCATCCACATACAGTACTGTTTCTTTGTATCACAGCTCATCAATGCGACTAGACAGCAACTACGTCAATACAGGATCGAAACCGTACGACCGCCTGTACGACAGTGCGGGCAGTGAATTAACGAGTTTTTGCCATCGTCTGATTACCTAAGCTCTGTTTGCTTACACAAAGAGCATCGCTTAATACGCCAATGCTATATCGAGTATCACTTCCCAATATGCTCAACTCAAGATAAGGAGATTATATAGATATTTAAGTAATGCGTCAAGTATTTCATGTATAGAAAGATTGCTTCATATCATAATTCAGAACAGAATACAGTAATTTGCCCGGAATTATGTATCTTCGTTATCTAATACATATTGAATTTATATGGGAAAACCCTTTACTAAGTCACGTTCTGGATCGCAATACGTAGCGTAAATTGATGCATGTTAATCAGGTTCCATAATATCTGGACTTTCCTGTAAATAGGAGGTCGATTCCCCTATTTAGACTACTGAATTCCTGCATGGCAATAATGAATGTCTATTGCTATTCTCATGGGACATTAATACCCAATGTTCTTCTCAAGATTTTACTCAAGGTATCAACCGTTTGTTATATTAAGTGATACAAAATTATATATGTTTTATTAATTAACCGACTACTTCATTTGCAGAAAATGTCGATTATAATACACATGAGCACATGTTAAATCCAAATCGAATTCACAGAAATCAATATTATACGTAAAACTTTAGTCAAATACAATATCCTACATACGTATGCAAACGGTTTCTGTCGTCATAATAAATAAGTCAAACCGCAATTAAAGAAAAGTACTAAGGCTGACATGACGGCTTTAATACACACGGAACAATAAAGACTCTTAATACAGTCATTGCCTACCGTTTATGTCATCTAGATCGATAGCAATAACAAACACGTTTAACTCGAAAAATAGTGTGCACAAGAATGACCTGTATGCTACCATTCTGATTCAGTCTATAGTCATGAAGGTTTTACAAGTAAAATCTTATTCGGGATTAACTCAAACAAATGTTTGAAAATCGTATTATCAGTATGAAGACACCATTAACTTTTTCCGTGGGTGGATTTTAAATGCGAACTTTTAATATATCTATAATATAAAGCTGAACGTCTGTGTGTGTCTTGTAACGATAAGGTTCCTATATGGCTTACTATTATAGAAAACTGATCACATATAACGATAGAAGATGCATCGAGACACAGGAATGGGTATGTTTGATCTGACATAATGATAGGTCATTAAAATTGTGGGGTCTGCGTACGCGCCTGGTCGACAAAGTATAGAAATAAAAAAATTCAGATAAAAAAAAAACACGCTTACAAGTGTTTTTAATACAGATGTACATTATAATACTTTGATATATATGTTTTAACTTTAATAGGGGTGGTATAATAAAATTGTGGGATCTGCGTTCGCACCTGGCCTTCATAGAATGGAAATAGGCACACACTTTAATAACGACTTTTCACATCTATCGCCGTAAGTATACTTTGATAATTATGTTTCAGTTTGAAGAAATATGGTATAATAAAATTATGGGTTGTTCGTTCGCGCCTGACCTCCATAGAATAGAAATGTGTCACAAAGTTTAACAAGGTTTTTCAATATAAGTCCACCGAATATTGTGATAATTGTTTCAGTGTGAAAAGGTATGGTATAATAAATTATGGGGTCTATCTATTTTATTTTTACCTTTATCATATTTTGTTTTGGTTTTGATACCACCAAATTCGAAGCTATTTCTTTACAACCCTTCCTTTTCATAAACTTTTACACTTTCATAAATCAGAGTGCATTTTCCGTAGGCTGTTTTTGAACCCAGTCAACGACGGGTACTTTAACTAGTATATATATATATATATATATATATATATATATATATATATATATATATATATATATATATATATATATATATATATATATATATATATGATTACGCTTTCAGTTCTACCAAAACGTTTAAAGAATATCGTGCATTTGAATCGAGTTTTAACACAAACAACAGAAAAACATGCCACATAGTCATCCTAATGTTTGGGGGTAAATCATCATAATAGTATATAATCTGAAACGGAGTAGACTTGACTTATTTTAATGTATTCTCAAAAGAAATACAGGCTTATAATATATATATATATATATATATATATATATATATATATATATATATATATATATATTTAAAATAGAGTATCCATAAAAAATTGTGGGGTTTTCAGCCTTTTACATATTTTTATTTTAAAATATTTTCATAACGCGTTTCAAGCTTTGTTTCGCTCTCTTCAGATATTTTCGTAAAAAGTTATTTTTTTTAAATGAGAGTTATTTTACATCTACTAATACTAAATGTGTTTTTCAGAGTGATGTGGTCTCAGACAATCTGTCACCAACAGTAAGTGTTGGTAGTGTTCAGTCAGAGTTAATCAAAAAAGGGTTTTTTTGGTCCATTTGGTCAAGGTTTTTATGTCTTTTTATTACTTTCTTTTTTTATGTATAGAACACACTCACACATAATCACAAACACACATACACATACATATATACATGTAAATATAGATATACACACGCATACGCACGCAGCTATATACACATATACACACGCATATACACATAAATATATGTAGGAGCATACATATATACATACCCACTTATAAGTTACACACGTACTCACACACATCCACTAACATATAACCCACATATTGCTGAAAGTTTTTTTTTTCCAATCAAAACACACATGCATACATGCACTTAATCATTCAAACATATATGCGCGCGCTCACACACAGATAAGATGGAGAATCGGTAGGGGGATATATATACACACACATGCACGCACACACACACATATATATACATGCACACACACATATATGCATACATGTATGCACACATACACACTCACACACAAACGCATACGTATGCAGGCACACACATATACATAACCACACGCATATATATATAGACACATATGCAGGGGCTCACACGTACGCATACATTCATATACACATATACACGCACGAATACATTTACCCAGCCATATATATGCATACATATATGTATATACACACACATATACAGATGCGTATACATTCACCCACCCATATATATATATATATATATGACTATATATATATATATATATATATATATATATATATATATATATATATATATATATATATATATATATATGGACACACGCATACACCATCAAACACACCTATACCCCACATATATATTGGTTGAATTTTTTCTTTCCAAATCCAAGCACATATGCATACATGTATTCAGTCACCCAAATATAAGTGCACACTGAAACACAGAAACAAGATTGAGGATAGATAAGAGATGATATATATATATATATATATATATATATATATATATATATATATATATATATATACACGCACACGCACACACAATCACTCAAATACACACATACATACACATGCACACATATATATATACACACATATGTGTGTACATACACATACACACGTATAATTTCTAACTGTTTTTTTTTTAGTTTAGGAAATGGTATTATACTGGATATGGATGTGCGAGCCCGTGAAACTGTGTGCGTGCTTTATTGTGCTTGTTTAGTTTCGTGTGTGAGGGTGCACATTTACCTAATATGCATGCGTTTAAGTGTATTTTGTGTTTTTCCTATTTATGTATATAATTATTAGGATATGTTCAAAGCGGGGTTGAACTTTGCTATAAAGTGCTTTTCTTGTGTTACTAAGTAGAAGTAGTTGCCAATTTGGAAGATGGGCATTATTTCGAATTTGCCTCCACTGCATATGTGCATATGCTGTGATACATGCAGGTGTCTATTTTCCGCGGCTCTATTAATAAGGTTTTTTTGTGGCGCTTATATAGGATTTATCGTATGCTTCACAGACAAATCTCTCCATAGAACACAAACATCTCGAGGAAGGATTACAGCAACTAAGTGAGAAAATGGACAGGATAATCCAGCTCACATCCAACCAACGGGATAAGTAAGAAATCAAAATTGATGAAATCATTTAACACATCAAAACACAACAAGAATACGTTGACTACTTTAGAAGACCGTATATACAGAATGAATTACTAAAAACCAAGTAGCAGAATCTCCAAGACTGGAGCATCCTCCTTAAGTAAAGAAAACATGTATTTTTACCATGCAGTCAAATGCAGCGACACCGCAGCAACGTACGGGATATTTTAAATGATCGATGACCAATTCATTCCATATAAGTTCTGGGGAAAACATTACACCACATGATACAGAGGAACAAATGAAAATCAAAAAAGCTTTTAATATTTCAAAACTTCAGGCCGAAATCGATATACAGGAAGACAAGAAAGTACACTGTACAGAAAAGTACACGGAAATCAACAATAAAATATTTTAAAAAATCAAGGAACCTTTCCCTAAGGAAACACAACAATCCCTCTTGGAACTCTGGGAAATCATTGGACTGAAAATAACCTGGCTAAAACACCTACCGGACAAAGAAAGAAGTAAACAATCCACAAGCACCTACAAGGACAACCAGGAGCAGAACACCCTTACACGATATCCACAAACACAGAGATCATATAACAAAGGTAAGAAACGAAACATCCCCCGTACAAAAACGCATTCACACAACAGATACAACTACACAGAATTAAGCAATCAAAATACATCCACAACATACACAATTCGCAACAACAAACCCCTCAAAATGCACGCTAATAACATCTCTAAATTACACAAGAACCCACGCCCTTAACAAACACAACCCACAAGACAACATACCACACAATACGTCCCCACAAATATACCCTCATATATAGAATCCTAAGCAATACAAACCAAACTATTACCACCCACATCAGCAAACACAATCAAAAATTCATGTCTGCAGACGCTACATCGCCAACAAAAGAAACCCTTACCAAAATATCCCCACTATGCAAAACAATTACCACAGCCATCATATAATTCAAAACAATGCCTACAACACTCACCCCTCATATTCCCCTACAAAGAAGCAAACCCCAAGGCACCTCCCCCATCAACGGGAACAAGTAGAGTATCCCATGCAACACCAATCCCAACAAACAAACCTACCCTATAACAAACCCCGGCACCACGATCCTATACAACAATACATATATCATCAACATCAATACTAATTCTAACTGGAACACAACTATCCAACTCAAACAGCATATAATGACAACCCATTCAAACATTTATCATTCAAACCTCACAATAGGCACACAACACTTATTTTCCAAGGAGACATCACATAACCCTAAGACACACAACCTCTCAAAACAAGGAAACAAACAATCCCCACCATTTATTAGGAACCCCCACGGAACAACAATTCCAGGTTAGAAAAAATTAGACCTAAAATTATCATTTTATCCACATACACCTCATCAAAGAACGAAACAGAAATACTGAATCTGGACGTCAAATTCTGTCACACCCCTAAAAGCAATATAGCGGAACTAAAAGAATTCGAACGGAAATGTTTCTATTAAACACTGATAGCAAAGGGGACAAAGATGATTCTTTAATAAAAAAACAAACTAACATATTTCCCTTACAAACAGAACAACACAAAGGAACTAAACAGCTACTTCGAAAATCTCTGGAACCTTAACCTCCAAAAAAAAGACCAAACCACAAGCAACCTTACATACAAGCAAAACCAAGCACTCGAAAAGATCGGCAATAATAATGACATAATAATAAAAATAAGTAGACAAAGGCAGTGCCATAATAATCATGGACAAAACTTATCATGGAACAAAAATTACAGAATTACTAGATGACAAACACTACTATAAACCTATTAGTACCAACATAGATAACACCCCCATCTCACAAATCAAAAAAACCCTGTACAACACACAACAAAATGTTAAACAAGGAAGAAAAGGACTTCCTCACGAATTTCATTACAAAGACTGATAACTTCTACGGACTGCTAAAAATACACAAATCTGACGTAATAAAACTTACCATCGATACACAAAACTCAGAATATATTAGTGCCCCAAACCCTTGTGACCTTACATTTAGACCCATTGTAGCAGACTTAGTAGATTAAGCAACTTAATAGATATCTTATTACAACCATTCACAGATCAAGTTAAGAGGTACATAAGGGATGCCATTCACTTTCTTACTGCCTTACAACATACAGTAGAAAACGGGACACGATTAGTTACATTTGGCGTTAGCAGTTTATATAGTAATATACCCCATGAATTAGGAAAAGAAGCAATAACATTTTGGATGAACAGACACGCACCCACACTACACCCTAGATTCACAAAGCAATTCGTTATCGATAGGATAGACATAATCCTAAATAATAATTCCTTCGAATTCAACAATGGCAACTACATCCAAACACTAGGTACTGCAATGGGAACGAACATGGCAGCGACTTACGCAACCCTTACATTAGCCTACCTAGAAGAAACCTTATATGAAAAGATAGAACAAGATTTGGCAACAGCACTAAAAACTGTGTATAGAATCCTGGAAAAGATACCTAAATGACTGCTTCATCATGTGGATATCCACATGGGGGGGGGGCAGCACAGTCTTACACACCATACTCCAGAACCTACACCCAAAAATTAAATTCACCATAGAACAAAGCTCTTCAGAATTACCCTTCCTAGATATACTGATAAAGATTAACGACAATAAAATTTTCACAGACATTTACCAAATAACCTACAGACACCCAATACCTACACTTTAAAAATCACCACCCTAAAAGCTGCATAAAAGCCATTCCCTACAACCTAGAACGTAGAATCTGCACCATAATCACGGACAAAAACCTTCGGACAATCCGACTGAAGGAACTACAAACAAATCTAAGAGAAAAAAAATACCCGCCACAACTTATAGACAAAGGGATCAAACTTGCGACAAATATACCAGTAGAAGATTTGAGATCCCCTAAAGAACAAAAGAAAGTACAAATCCTAACATACGTCTCGACACACAACACAAACAACCCAGAGATTTTCACAGAGATAACGAAAAACCTCATCCTACTTAACCAAAACAGCAAACTGAACAACTTCCTTAAAACAACAAAAATAATAAAAATATTACTTCATCCAAACTCAATCAAGACACAACAAAAGGATTCACAAAATGCAACAAACGACGTTGTGGATTCCGCAACATAATATTAGAGGGAAACACATACACATTCACTAACCCCATAAAAACATTCAAAATTAAAAAAAAAAATAGATTGCACCTCAAAAAACGTAATCTATGCAATAAAATGTGCAGCATGCGACAAATCCTACATAGGCAGCCACAGAAAACCATAGTAATAGAGTAGCCTACACCGATCCAACATCAAAATCGCGGAAAATAGACACCTGCATGTATCACAGCATATACACACACGCAGTGGAGGCAAATTCGAGATAATGCCCATCTTCCAAACTGACAACTACTTCTACTTACTAAAACAAGAAAAAAAACTTCATAGCAAAGTTCAACCCGCTTTAAACATCTCTCAATAATTATACACATAAATAGGCAAAACACAAACTACACTTACACGCATTCATATTAGGTAAATGTGCACCCTCACACTCGAAATTAAACAATCACAATGAAGCACGCACACACTTTCACGGGTTCGCACATCCATATCCAGTATAATACCATTTCCCTAAACTAAATAAACAATTAGAAATTATACGTGTGTATGTGCATGTGTATGTTCACACATACGTGACAAACTGCATACACTTGTGCCCCCGAGACGTAGACAACCTCGACAAACCCGACAGACAGCTAAATCCCACCTCCACACAGTAGAGATCCCTAGATGTAAAATATCTTTCTACTCCAGTAGTTTCTTCCCCAGAACTGCTAGACTCTGGAATTCCATTCCAGGTTCCTGCTTCCCTTACTGTACTGACATGTAAGTTCAACGTAAACCGACATCTTGCTGCCCAAGTCCCAACATAGTGCCCCAGTAGTTGCTGCCCCTTATAGTAGCCCCCAACACCAAAGTGGCAATGTGTCTTGTTTGGGGGAAAATGTAATATATATATATATATATATATATATATATATATATATATATATATATATATATATATATATATATATATAACAAGAGCATAAAGAAGGAGTGTGCAGAAATTAAACCACAAATAAAAATCTATTACACTGGATTACCGTTTCTTACTAAATTCGTCATATATTTGAATTCTTTTTCAATATTTGTAAAAAAAAAAAAAGAATACATTTCTTTGTTAAACTCTCTAAACTCTTGGAAGGCTTGGTCGAATGGAATGCTGAAATTAAAATTTTTAGAACATATTTTTATTTGTTTTAATTAGATACATTAAACCGTTCTATCGCAATTTATATTGAATTGTGTTACACATAAATAAAAACACATGATGAAGTTGACTGATTATGTTTGCAAATTTTTCATTGATTTGCAATTTTTTCATTCAATTTTATGAACATTGAAAATCAAATTGAGACCTGGGGAAGGCATAACTTTATGAATAAATGTCCTGGAAATGACATTTCCAATAAACATTTTCAACTGACCATTTCAGCGACGTGATAGAAATCTAAATGAAGATTTTAATAGTGTTTGGAAACTGAAGAGTGTAAATTATACACACATACATACACACCCATACGCACAACACACGCACACACACACACACACACACACACACACACACACACACACACACATATATATATATTTAAATAAGGGTGTAGTCACCAACAATGTGTATTTTTTTAACATTATTTTATTATTCCGTGTCTTGGTTTTTCATTGAGAATTATGTTTGGATCATTGTAATAATGTTTTTAAGTCATTGAAATCGTTTTCACGCGCGTTTCAGACGTTCTGTGAAGCGTCCTCGTCAGAAATTATTTTCAAATGTGTTGGAGATGTAAAAATGGCAATTTTCGTAGTTCATTTGAAGTGTTTCCAAGGGGTGGAGGCTTGTAAGTGTTTATTATTCATTGGCATGTTCAATTTTTATTACTCTTTTATTGGGCTTGTCGAGGTCGCTGACCTGGCTCTATTCACTCTCTCTTTCTGCTAGTGTTTTTCTTTCCTTAGGGTGGGGTAGGGTGTGTGTGTGTGTGTTTGTGTGTGTGCACGCGCGTGTATTTGTGCGTGTGTGTGCGAGTGTGTGCGTGTGCGTGTTTGCTTTTATTGGTTTGAGAAGGTGTATACAGTTTTATAGTATTATGAGGTTATTGGCTTCCTTAGGAAGGTGACTGTGATCCGAGGTCGTTACTAATGTGTATGTGTGAGGAGGGGGGCAGCTCTTCTGAAATAAGGGTAGGGATGCTTTCATTCTATTTTGATATTTATTTTTTGGATTCTTGGATTTTAGTATTGTGATTTTTCGTTTTAGTCTTTTAGGTTATTCCTTATATTATGTTTGTTTAGAAAGAGGGGTGTATTTAAAATATGCATAGGGGATTTTTTAATGTTTCTATTTATTTTTCTCCCCATGTGGGTATGGCCAGACCCAGGATCGGTTACCAGAGGGGGACAGTTGGAGGGGGTATAGATATGGGAGAGGCATGATAGAAAGGATGATAGTTGTTTCAGTCAATAGAGAGTGAAAAAACTCTTTATACTACTAATATTAACATATTGTAACTGCTTGTTAAGAGGGTGGTTAATTTCTCACTTATTTCAGGACATATTTTATTACTCGTTATACAGATGGTAGTGGTTAGAATCTTAGTTTTTATTGGTGCTCTTGAAACGTCCTTGTTAAATTCATGATATTTTATAAAAGCGAAATCAGTACACATACTTACGTCACTTTTCTAGTTACGTGGTAAATTCGTTTTTGTTTTAAACTTTTTCCTTACATATAAACGTTGTATTCGTCACGTTACTGGTATAAGTTTTATAAGGAACAAGGTACTCATATAGCATTCTACTGCTATGTAACAATAAACAAGATCTTAAGCATGACGGAAAGAAAAGACCGTACAACAACAAACACCACGTAACTCCGTAGTTTTTAGGAGTTATTAGTTCTATGAAGACATCGTTGTGTTGATTGGCGATTTTATAAACTAACGCTTTTTAGGTGAAGGCATTACCACCTTCTTATACAAAATCAACATTAATAATATTTCTTACGCGCATAAGTTTTATTTAAAATGTTTACTTTAAAAATAATTCTAATGTATAGCACATTACCGTTCCCAAATACAAGATTGAGCAACTTCATTATGTAAATAAAATACTTGTACGTAGTTCGACATCATATAACTAACGGCCGAGGTAATATAGGCTGCAACGTAGTGCAAATAACACTCAAAATCTTAACAGTAGACAAGTAATCGAATTAATACTAAAAATACTCATGTCAAAATTTTCATAAATACATACTATTATATATTAAAGACGTCTATGAGTTTTTGTAAGTATTAAAACGTATAACATTAAGTAGGTAGGTATTAAGACATTTATCGAAATCGATTTGCTAGTGAAGTGCAGTTAAATTGCATAAACCCCACTGTTATATAATTGCCCTTTCTTAAGATTTACGTGCAGATTCAACATGTGACTTATATTAAACCCTAGACAAACGACGAGTGTAAACGATAATTACTCATGAAGTTTAAAAAAATAATCTACCCACACATCCACCGATACATCAGTATATTTCCAGTTGATTAAGGCTTTGTTTTTCTTACCAATATATTGGAATTGTTTATTTGCGTTTCTTTCGCAGAAAATGTATTCTTAAAAGTATTATGTAGCTTTATTTTTTTCCTGGCGGATATTTTTATTACCTCGGGAAACAAGAATCGCGTGTTTAAAATGTGAAATGAATACAATAAAACAATTCAACATATCTACATATGATTACTTTGTCTCGTAAAATCTATTCCGTGCGCAAAAGACGTCCAACTAAATAAAACATTCAATAATTGTAAAGAGATAAGAAGGAAATAGATGCAAAAATTGTAAAATTGTTCTCAAGGGAATAAAGTGGTGTTAATAGTAAATTTTACTATCACTATCGACACATTATACCTCTCGATTTCCATAACGTAAACTTCTACGTACGGCGCTTCTGAGAAATGGAAAATTGTTGCTGTTTTTTTTAGGTTAGAATCTATGTATGAAACAGTGGTCATTGTTTATTGTATCAGATGAACTTATGTCTTTTTCGGAGCGTTTATGCACACACACACACACAAACACACACACAAACAAACACATATATATGTAGATAGATATATTAGATAGAGAGATAGATATGTAGATAGATATGTAGATAAATAGGTAGATAGATAGAGAGATATACAGGTATATGTATCTGTAATATATATATACGACATTTGTAGAAACAAAAGATTAAAATAGGCAAGGTGGAAAGTACAAAATGTATATAAGAAAATATTGCACATCAAGGTGTTTTTGAAGTCAATATTCTCTGTCGGCTACGAAACCTGTTGTGAATAGCATTACTCCTCATAGCCAAAATGAATATAAAAAGAAATGTGCAAATTATTGTTTGGGAAAATTAAACTCATAAGTTGGGAGTACATGTTCTTGGTCCTAGGTAGGGCTTTTGTAGTAATGCTACTGTGCATTACATTACTTCTATCGCAACATACATATTCATATATGCGATATCGAAGTGGTGAACTCATAAATAGACTAGTGTTTATTGGCAACGTAGTAGATAAGATTACATATATACATATATATATATATCATGATTGCAACGCCTTGTCAGACGCGTGCCACTCCCTCAGACATTTAAAATCCATGTGCCCAAATGCCTGAGGGAGTATCTATACAAATATGATGTTACAGTCTTAGCTTTGTACGACAGCTAATTCTCTCACTCGGTTCAAAATGTTGAGATCCATCAACAAGCAAGCGCAAGATAGCCAGCAACAAATTAAACTGCAGACCAGCTAATGCGGGTAATTGTCTTCCGCGCTTTATGTTTTTTTTTTTTTAATCAGAGATTTGCTTCTCCTAGAAAGGTTGCCTTCACCACGGCTTACGGGATCCCTCTCCACCCCAATACACATATACACACACAAATATACACGGTGCTAGTTGGCGGTTGAGACAGAAAAGAGTTCATTCGCCCTTTGGAAGGTCTTGTTTTTAATCCTTCAGGGAGACTAGCCGCACCCTCACCAAACAAGTCTGATGGGGGAACCAGTTTAGTCGCCGGTGACCCGACCGATATATATATATATATATATATATATATATATATATATATATATATATATATATATATATATATATATATATATGTGTGTGTGTGTATGTATGTGTGTGTATGTGTAACATATATAAATATGCAGATATTAATACAACGACTCGCGTGTTCTTCCATGAAGCAAAAAAAAAAAAAAAATGGAACAACAACCGCGTTGTTTTTTTAAACGAATTTAATCTATTAAAATCCATTATTCTCCAGCAACTTGTTTCACTGAAAGATATCAGCTTTAATTTTATTATATGAAAAAAAAGAATAATATAAAACTTTTTTCTAATATCTTTAATCAAATATAACATTTTTAATTTTCCAAAAAGAATAAAACACCATTAACCTTCATTATTTTCTCGATGGATGAAGCATGTAGATATTTTTAAAAGGTTTTTGAACCAATTACTTTTTCCCTCTTAATTTAGGATGATTTGCTATAAAAATATGCAAAATACTATAGCATAAGTTCCTGAATTTCAAATCATTTTATCCTTTATCTCACTGTGTAGATTTCGCGTGGCGAAGTGAAAAAAAAAACAACAACAAAATTTGATGATAATTTGAAGAAACACTACGGTAGCCTTGACAGGACTAAATAAGTTAATTTAGTCCTGTAATTTTTAATGTATTCTGAACGTTCGTTTGGATGATTCAGTGAAGAATAAACAAGAATGGTTTCATGAAGCGTTTAATTTTTTTTCATAAGTGATACATATATATATATATATATATATATATATATTCCCCCTAAAGTCAAGCAACGCTAAGTCTGACCAGTACCAGATGAGTGACCATTTTAGGAAGGCGAAGCGTCATATGTGTGGAAGACAACTCCTGCACCTAGTAATACATTTAATGGTCTTGACCCTGTCTTGCTATCAGGACTAAGTGCTTTTAGACGAGAGGGGATGGTAGATACAAAATTAAAGCGCAATTCCCAGCCAAAAAGGAAAAGGGCCAGATAACAAATGTTTGTAAAATTAAACAACAAATGCCCGAAATAAAACGTAACTAAATGCGCAGTTGTTCATCGATATTTACTTTTTAGGTAACGATTTTTCAAAAGATTTTCTATTTAATCATACATTAGCATTATGTTGGGCTAAATAAAAGAAAATTATCAATTTACATTTCAAAGATTATAAAATAAGTTTGTCGTAATATTACTGAAAATGTAAAATTGTTTTTGCTAAGCGGAAAACAATGATTATTATTAACATTTTCAAGAATTTCGCACTTCAGAGCAAAAAAGATGATAAATTAACACATTATAAATTTAGATTTTCAACCTTAAAATCTAGTACGTGCTTAATTGTTTTTTTTTATCTACAATACTCATCCTCACAATACAATATATCTTGTTCATTTTCGGCTGATTTTTAAAGCACATTTGCAACCATAAATAAAGAGGAGGGGTTTGTTGTTGGTTGGTTGTGTTTGTTTTACGGCATATCAACCCTTTTCGGGTTATTTAATGCCGAATCCAAATATTTTGAAGAAAAATTTTTGAATAGAATATATTTGCTGTTTTCAAGTCGGTTCTATTCAACCCATAGTTGGGACCCTAACAGGTACTACCACCCTGGGTTAGAGTGGACCTGGGACCAATGGTAATTAAAGGGTGGCTCCACACTACCCAAAGCCCACAAGTTGGGGCCTCAGAACTAGATATAGTTTAAGCTCATATCCAGGACCAGAGGAGTTTGTAAGCAATATATATATATGTATATATATATATATATATATATATATATATATATATATATCGATTATAAAAAACACATCATTATAAAATCTAGGTTTCATTTAATAATCACTGGTAAATCATATTGATTGGATAATTACATGATTTTTTTTAAACAACGTATATCTCATTTGATACGCCTTTTGCTCCATTACAATATTGCCTGTTTGTATTTGCGTTTTAATTGAAGTATCCTAGTGTACACGTCAATTTTAAAAAAGTGAATTCAAATCGAGAATGCAAAAAGAAACTCCACAATGGAAAATTATCTTTTAAATAGTACTTTAGAACTACTTTAGATTACAAAAGTAACATAATGAACTAGTAAATATTTAGTAGCACATCCCTTCTGCAATTTGACACAATACAGTCTTTTGAGTATTCCTTGAATAAGTCTGCGGCAATGTCCGCTGAAATTACATCCTACTAGTCTTTAATTTTTTCCCAAAGTCTTCCAGTTTAAAAAATATATATGATTGCGCCGCTGTTGCTTGAATAAATGCAATACGTTTTCGATAGAGTCGAGCTCTTGAACCTGTGCAGGTCCACCCAAACACAGAATATCATGCTCTTACAAGAAACATTTTTACATCGAGAACTGTGTGAATGAGAGAATTATCCTGTATGAAAATAGTATTATCATCCAAATTCCGGTCAAAATAAGGTGGTAAATGCTCAATTAACATATTAATGTATTCGCCCAAACTGAACCTCCAGCACATTGCAGCCTAGC
Organism: Euprymna scolopes; assembly: GCF_053919585.1. Classification (NCBI taxonomy): domain Eukaryota; kingdom Metazoa; phylum Mollusca; class Cephalopoda; order Sepiida; family Sepiolidae; genus Euprymna; species Euprymna scolopes. Next base: position 93,421,378 of record NC_136499.1, on the reverse strand, counting down.
ATTAAATTCTTCGTCCCCTCTTCGACAGATATATGCCTACCATCACTGCCTAGCCTATTGAACTTGTTTCTGTCGCTAAAAATCACTTTCGAGCAATATGAAAAGTCATAATCTTCATTGTGCGGCGCTGCCTGATCTTAACACAATCTTCATTATGCGGCGTTGTCTGTTCTTAACAGAAATCATTAACTTGTGTCTTGCAATGCTGCCTTGCAAATTAAATTCCAGAAATCTCTTCTAAACTGTAGAAATGAACTATTTTAACAAGATTATACTGTTGTTTGATTAGGGGATCTATTTTAAATCAGTTTCTAGGCTGCGGATCTTGAAAGCATTATCTTCCCTGTAAGAAGTAACTCTAGAACAACGAGATAGAGGGGCATCACGAATACTGTCGGTGTTTTGCTGCTTTTTCAGTCATTTGTACAACTTTTCAACAAATTTCAATTTGAGGCCGATTTCCCGATTCGATAAACCGAAGAGATGGAGATAAATTAGCCCATGACGAACAATAAGAGGAAGTCAAAATGTATAGACGAAATATTACGTTGTATGAACAGAAACTACAACAATATTAACGGTTAGAGATACTTTCTTGTCTAAAAGGTGGATATTTAAACTGGATTTAAGCTTATATGGAGCTGCGGAGTTTCCTTTTTCCTTCTTGATTCGAAGTTCTTGTTTAATTGATGTGAACAATAAAATACATGAATTAAAACTAAAATATAAATAGGTAAAATTATAGAAGAATAAAAGGCGAATCAAATGAGGAATAGGTTGTTCAAACAATAACATTCCATTTAGCTTATATTTGCAGTTTTTGAAAAAAAGGTAAGTGATGATATTTTTCTTGTGCCGCTCTCTCTTTTTCTCTCTCTCTTCCTCTCTCTCTCGATCTCTCTCTTCCTCTCTCTCTCTCTCTCTCTCTCTCTCTCTATATATATATATATATATATATATATATATATATATATATATATATTAGCGAAGCTATGAATTGCTGGTACTAGCTCAAACATAAACGTTTTTACATGGAAACTAATCATATATGCAAACACGTCAGCGTGAAGAATTAATCGAATGCAGAAAAGAAATCATAAGATTCAATATTCTCATAGTGTATAGTCAGAGTTTTAAGCTGCAACATTTACATATCGATCAACATTTAAAATTTAAATTAAGTGTAAACCAACAATTATGTACAATTTTTTTTTCAAAGCGATCGGAAAAGAAACAAATTTTGCAAAGCGTTTACTTTTTTTTCAATTAGAAACAGAGTAACTGGTATAGAAAACTTCCATAACCAGCGAAAAGTTTTAAATGACAGTAATTAAATGAGTTTTAACATGCAACGGAAGTAAAAAAAAAACAATGTAGTGTCATTGTGACTCAGACATAGGTATGCGTAGAGAACTGGATTTTTAACTCCACAAAGTTAGTGAACCTCTGTCTAAGTCACGATGACACGGGTTCTTACTGTGTATGTTTGAACTAATTCACTGTAATTTCAAACGTTCCGCTTGCTACGAAAGAGTCTTCTACCATTTACTCCATCTGTAATTGAAAAAAAAAACACCTTAACACCTTGAAACAAACCAATCACTGCATATCCTTTTATTTGAAATTTTATCTGCATTTCATACACTCTGCTATGATAATTATTCGTTGAATCTTTTATCTCATGAAAATTAATACATTCCTTGTAACTCCGCGGATTAAAGAAATCTTAATATATCTATTTGAGTATCATGTCGAAGAAGAAATTATTGTAAATTATAATTTATGGTGTTTTAAGACAACCTCCAGTTGATATTTTACTCGCGTTTAGCTTTTTTATTTGTTTAAAATAAATATATAAATGTTAATATTTATAATCTCTTTACATTTGCTGTTACATTATGCTTGTAAACTTTTTTTTTACTTCTTGATGTATTTATGCATACGCCCCCCCATATATATATATATATATATATATATATATATATATATATATATATATATATATATATCACTGCATACTATATGTATTATTGTTCAACGATTAACATGTTTTTAATTTGTCTTCGCAATGTTTGGCCACCGTTCAGAGTCGTATTAAGAGCCAACTTTTAATTACATGCTAGAAAATTGCATGGAGCATTTATTTCACAATTTTGTGCGTTCGAACATTGGCATAATTTCCTTCTAAATTTCTGCAACGCTAACATTCACAAAACCACACCGAACAATATTTCCTTCACCTTTCCTCTTAAATTTTCTCCATTACCTTCGCCCACTCTGTTCTACGTATTTTTATCGTATCATATATTTTGTCAGCAGGTCGTTGAATAAATTGCGTAATTATTTAATTTTAAAATCTGCCAAATGCTGTAATTAATTAGACACCTCCCTTAGCGGTCGTATTGAGCGGGTGAAACAAACATTCATTTAGAAACCAAAGTAAACAAGAATATATTTAAAAATTTATCAATCGATGATTCATGTAATTACAATGAAACTATCAGATGTTCGCTGAATCACCTTGATTTTAACGTATAATTATTGTATAAAACTTAGAATGCTTTTCAAATAGGGAATAACCGACGACACGTGAGGCAATATTGGACTAAATTACTTCTATATATACGCACGACTACCTGAAATAAATAAGTAATAGTTATTATTGAAACAACACATTTTTGACATAACATATGTAAGCAAGATAATCAACAACACAAAATTTATTCTCCAAAATTCATGAGTCCTCGAATATCTTTATTTGCAATCTTATAATCATAGCGTAATGGTTAGGAGCCTTGACTGTCGTTCGGGCGATCGAGTTTCGATCCTGTCGTAGGGTAGTTGCCTGTCTAGCCGCACAGATGAGCTGCGCTACAGCGAAATAGTACTGTATGTGGACGACTACATTGCTTCTCATCTTGAGTTGAGCATATTGGGAAATGATACACGAATTACCATTAGCATATGAAGCGATGCACTTTGTGTAAACAAATCGAGCTTAGGTGTATCTATGCCTACTTCATTTGATCCCATAACCTAATATACGAAGAAATTATTTTACGCGTATATTTTCAGTATTTACTTCAACAGTACTCAATATATATGTAGAATTATGTAGTAGAATATTTTTTTAATTGACAATAACAATAAAAAATAAATAAATACTAAAATAAAAGAAACATGCATATTCATAAATAATTATATATATATATATATATATATATATATATATATATATATATATATATAAAATATAACACGGAAAATACATAATTATGTAATTTCCGTGTTATATTTTTTATCTTATTGCTCTGTTTACCACATTAAGCTCTCATACCCGGATTTCCTCTGGAATTTTTCCATTATAACAATATATATATATATATATATATATATATATATATATATATATATATATATATATATATATATATATACAAACATAATATCCGAAGCATAGTCTAAAACACAACATAACACACTTAACTCAACCTAGGTTGTAAGTAGGTCAGCTTACTACAACAAAAGGATATCTACCTTTTCCTTAAAACACACATAGGGAAGAGTTGACTTGAGGTAAGCTGTATCTTTGTTCTGTAAGTTCCCGCTGTTATGGATGGGTGCGGTGGCAATTAGGAAGCTTATTGGTTATCTTAAAAATTCAGTAGCATGTGCGTATATAAAAATATGCGATAACCACACATTCTCGCATAAGAATGAATCGCGGAATATTCTGTGTTGCATAATTGCCTTATATATTTTCATAACGTACTATATACGTACACACACGCACACACACACACACATATATATATATACATATATATATAAACGTAAAAATGTATCTGTGTGTCTGTCTGTGTACATTTTTCTAGACAATAACAATCAATGGTCTGTCTACAAACTCGAGCTTTGCTATAAGGGGTATTGATAGTTGGGAAAATTCTTTTGATCGGGTTACGGCTAGAGATTTGCCTAGTAAGGGGTCGAAATTACACGATTTGACCATTGAGAACTCTACCAACTTCTCAGATAATTTTGGATCTAACACTTGACATTTTAAATGGTGGTCACTTGTGCGTGAATCCAAGTTTTTAATTTGATTACATTCCAAAACATTAAGTGTTATAAGGTCAAAATTGGGGCCCAACGTTTTTTTTTTAAAATTGACCTCTGCGGTCTCTACAAAATTACTCAGCGAATTTCTGGCCTAAACATTCGAAATTTTACATAAAGGGTATTCATAGATATTGTAAGCTTTTTACGTTATTTGAGTAAAAAAAAAAAATTGAGTTCAAAAGCTTTAATCTTCGTGGTGTCTAGAAAAATATTAAGCCAATTTTGGGTCTAAACATTTGAAATTTATACATAACGGGTATTCGGACATGCAGCAAGCATTTTAATCAGTTTTGGGACGAAAGTTTGGCTGCCAAAATTTGAAAGTTGAAAGAGTTGACCATTGCGGATTCTACCAAATGTCTCCGCATTTTGAGGGTAAACACTTGAAATTGAAGATGTAGGTAACTTGGACATCGATAAAACTTTGTATTTTGATTTCAGACCAATGTAATTAATGTTAAGGGTAAAAATTGGGTCAATGCAAAAAAGTTGACCTGTCTGATCTCTGCGAAATAACTCATAGACTTTCTGTCTAAACATTTGAAATCTTATATAAATTATATTTACATGTGGGGCAAATTATGAACAGTACATAGGGACCGGGCAAACTGACTGAACTGCTAGTTTATATATATATATATATATATATATATATATATATATATATATATATATATATATATATATATATAAAGTAATAGAACGTTTTCTATTTATACTAAGCATTGAAAAATTAATGAAAAAAATATAACGGTTTAAAAACCAAACAAGTCCAGAATCTGTTTCAATAAATAACTATATTTATTTAATAAAATTACATTCGATTCGAAGTTCTTTTTACGACATTTGACATTTGAACTTACACTCCACTGACATCTGAAGGCAAACCTTCCACGTATTACCACGATAATGGTATGTACAAACAAGAACACAACTGTATTTCCTGATGAAGATTTAGTTATGAATCGAAATATCTAATTAAATTTTAATAAAAAATATATATTTAGTTATTGAAAGAAATTCAATATTGTATGGTCATAACACCTTTACATTTTTAAATGTATATTTCATATCAACAGTGCTTACTATATAACGGAAGATCTTAACATATACACGCTCGACTGGCGTTTTCTACTGAAATGCCTATATTTCCAGATGAAGAGTATACGGAATCGGAATATCGAATTTAATTTTAATAAATCAATAAATACGTTTATTTATTTGAATACATTATGCACTTTTTTGGTCTTTAAATTGTTTAATCTTTATATTCTGCATTTCATATCAACAGTGCTTACCATAAACAGTTGACCTTCTATTACTTTACACATACTTGCTCGACTGGCGTTTTCTACTATGTAAAAAATTCATACCTTAAACTTTTCCAACGTGGGAAGGATAAAGTTTCAAGCAGTATCACTGTCATAGTACAGAAAAAAAAACCAAAGAACGAAAAACGGTATTTCCTGATGAGGATTATGTTATGAATCGAAATATGCGAGTATAATTTGAATAAATAATTATGTTTATTTATTGAAAAAGATTCGGCACGTCTTTTGGTTTTTTATCTGTTACATTTTGTAAATGTTGCATATATATATATATATATATATATATATATATATATATATATATATATATATATATATATATATATATATCGAAAGGAAGGGACATCACATTGAAAATAAATAATTTGAATTTATTCTTGGTTTCCTAACTTATAATTTTCATTCATGTTTAATTTATACTATTGTAATTTTCTGTTAATAAACCACTTTTGAATTGGTCCAAGGACTTTCTGTTCACCCTGTATATATATATATATATATATATATATTTATATATATATATATATATATATATATATATATATATATATATATATATATATATATGCCATAAGTTTCCTCTTTGTATCTATGTTCTTCTTGGGTGTTTTCTTGCTGAAAAAGATCTAAAATAACCTACAGTATGTAAGGTGTGTCTATTCCTGATGTTATGACTTTAAAATAATTCCATTAATTCCGTTTGTCCTTTTCCAAAAAAAAATCTCATGTATTTATATGATGATGAGTTGTTTAGTCAACCTATATCATTTAATGTAACACGTGTAGAATACCATGTATCAAACAAAATCATATGAACGTATTTTAATTTACTTGGGGTATTTTAATTGTTTTAAAATTATATATATATATGTGTATAATTTATTAATATACCATACACATGATATATATATATATATAAATATATATATATATATATATATACCAATTTAGTGGGATGCTATATAAGAGAAGATCTAGAGTTTAAATTAAATGTCGATTTCTTAAACTAATTTGGAATCTAATAACATCATTCAAATCTATTCAATGTAACTATTTCATTTGGGTACTAAAATATCATATCATTTTTTTGTTTTAACCTTTATTTTCTTTCTATATGTCCCTTTGAATGATTTAAAATTACATATTTTCTGAATAGCAAAATTATATCAAACCAAATTTAATATTTTGCTAATTACTTCCTTATGAGGAAATGAGTCTACATAGGAAATACATCGATTAAGGGTATTATTTTGAATTTATTAGTTGTTGGAATAAAAACATTGTTTATTTAATTATATTTTTCTGAATGAAGTTTTATGTGAAAAACTATAAATTATATATATATATATATATATATATATATATATATATATATATATATATATATATATGTCTTTGTTAAATGAGTAGGCACTTTTATTGTAATTATTGATCCAGGGAATACTATAGCTAGTCTTCAAGGAGCGACCTGTGTGAAAGCTCCTTGTGAGCCAATAATAATAATAATAATAATAATAATAATAATAATAATAATAATAATAATAATAATAATAATAATAATCTCTATATACGATAAAATGACTGCAGAAATTTACCTCCTGACCAAAGTTTCGTAGGTTTGAAACAATCGATTCCACATTCAAATGTAATGCAGCTAGACTAATAACCATCGTCTTATGTAACTTTGGAGCACCTTTGCAGACACATTCAATCGTGCTAATAAAGTACTACAGTAAAATCCTATGAGCAACACTATCACAATTGCACCATCTGGAGAGGACGGGGTACCTCATTTCTCTTTGTATATATCAAATGCTACTACCGCCACGAATCGACAGCGGATGCAATCCTACACGTTCTACAGATTCTACGTTTACACCGCTATTTACTGGCTCCGATAAACGCATATATACTGTTAACTTTACTCTAGTATAATACATAAAAATAACTTCTACCACTGCGAATAATCGCTGCTTTTGATGTGTAGTTCGCTTTATTTTTACCGGAATAACATCATTTAAACGAACATTTAATAACAACTATATGGCGTCGCTATGAAAAATATTCATTCACACGGCATCAATACCAGTTATTAGAAAATGGAACATTTTTGGAATGTACCTTTTTCCATAACCTTTTAGATTGTAGTATTAGTACGCTTAAGTTTGAAGAGTTTAAAATCTATCCTTATAAAAAGATGCGTTTTTTAAAGATTTTTAAGTGGTCCTAAATTTTTGATCAGCAGTGTGTAACAACAACGAGCAAATCTACTGCTAACACTAAACCACACAAACAAATATAGCAGTAAATATACCTTCTTCATTCTTCTTTCTTTCCTTATGTATTACTTTGTGTTCGTTAAAACAAGCAGCCTACTGTAATACTCTTTGTAGTTATTTTTTTTATTGCCAACTATTTCTAGGGTTATAATCAGGATTCGATTCTGGGGTTCGGGAAGGAGTGAGCCAATCTCTCGACAACAGAACGTTTCTGCCCTCTGCTTTTCTAATCGACCACACCTGGCCTCTCGCCACCAATGTCACACCGCACAATCCAAACGTCAGCAATACAAAATTCTTTTCAAGAGATGTTCACGACTCTTTTCTCTCTGCTGCCCCAGGGAATTTTTCCCTGCTTTTATATCCTCCTATCTAGAAAAAAAAGGAAGAGACAGGAAAAAATAGCTTCTTCCATTATGCTCTGCCTTCCCAAGATGGCCTTCGCGTATATAAATGCGCTGACAATCCTTTCCTTCTTCTTTCCCAAAGAGCGATGCAGATACGCCCGGTACGTTTCTTTTTTTTTTTTTCTTCTTTTCTAACTATATACCCCACACGCCGCCCCTGATTTTTGAGATCAATAATACACTTCATAATCCTTCATCCAAGCAGGCCTCCTCCTCTCACATTGACGGCTCTGGGGAACAACTTCTTGGGGGGTTTACATTTTCAGGTTCACTACAGACATTCTCGTCCAGTTGTCAAGAACCGCAATGTGGGGCTAAGTCGAATTGGGGTGCATCGTTAGCTTCTTGGTTGATATCGACTTCCTCCTCTTCACTGCCATCACTGCGCACCGGAAGGGTTACAGGACGCAGGTCTAGGATATGCCGGGGAACGCCATTCACCATTACGTTGTTCTTTGACTGCGTTCCCGTTGCGACTCCCCTCCCCCAGCGAGTGGTACATTTTGCATTAGGGGGATTTACCCACACCTGCTCGCCCACTTCAATGGTAGCTTCTTTACCCTCAATTCCTAACGTTTTGTTCCACGGATGCCGCCACTTATATACAAAGATGGCTCTCTGAGGCACAGTTGTCTCATCTTGTCTGGTCCATGGGTGAAATGTTGCTTTTTTTCGCAGCAGCCTTGATGGTGCGATGATTCCTCTCCACTATCCCATTGCGACTCGGGCGATACGCTGCCCTAAAGAATTACCTTACTCCCTATCTATCACACACCTCTCTAAAGGCTTCTGATCGGAAAGTGGGGTCATTGCCCATTAACAGTTCCTCAACCGACCCTCTTTCCAAAAATACTTCTTCGATGACCCTCCGATCGCCCATGCAGCTTCTGCACTGATCTCTCTCCATATGGCAAACTTCCCCGGTTCACAGTCGACCATCGATATATACAGCTTATGGCGATAATGGGTCACATCAATAGCCAACCGCTTCCAGTCCTCTGCAATTTGTAACTCTCCTGCTTCACATCTAGGTGGCCCGGGGTCCATCGATTAGCACTCTTGACAGTGCTCCACTACCTCCCTGACCTCCTTCTCGGTATTTTTTTAGATAAACCTCTCTTTCCAGGAATAACGTCCGTTCTCGAACAAAGTGGTGCATTTCATGTAACTTTTTAACTTCGTCTCCTGCACAGCATGCTGAGGAAACCTCCTTTCTCACTTGCAGCCAGGCCTTCTTTATCCGTGTCACCGAATCCGCCTTGTTCTTTTATGATGGGATCAGACCTACAGATACCTTCAACTGGAATTCCGCTATCAAATCTGCAATTGTTCCAAGCCTGCGCTTGATCAGCATTTCTGCAGCATCTCTGGTCCTAACTCTCTTGTCGCCAGTCACTGCTGACCTGATCCATGAAACTATCGTTAACTGAGGAAACGCTTCGTTGTGCGCCATTTCTACATAGAAGGGGGAACCGCTGGCGCAATTGCTCCCCTTCACTCGTTTCCCTGGTCCCGTGCAGCAACGCAATAGCGTCTAATGTGTCCCACTCGCCCACATAGGTAGCAGATGATCCCCGGTCTCGGCTCTTTGCAGTCTTTGAACAAGTGAGGATCCTGGCATCGGAAGAACTTGATGGCAAGCCTCGCCTCCTGTCGCCTCGTTGCCTGTCTCTCGTCATTAAAGTGGGGCCTAATGCATTTATTTCCACTCACAGCTGCATCCACGATTGGGCCCTTGACATTCTTGACTAGGGCTCTAGCGTGGACCAAGAGATCGTCCACTTCCATCGTATTGATCTCAGTGATTCTCTGCATGTTTGCGGAGTTTCTTCTGGGAAGCCATTCACTAGGTATAGTTTTACCTCCAGACTCCTCCCCACGTAACCAGCCAATCCTGCCAATCTTCTGATCTCTGCAGCAAAGACGTCAACAGACTCGCCTGTCCACCTCAAACTTGCAAGCTTGCCGAGTGCTTCAAATGGACTCTCGGCGAAAGCCAATTCCAATATTTGCTCCACTGAGGCAAGGTCTCCCTTATCTTCATCGCGCATCTGCTGGTAAATAGTGAGGGCTTCCCCCTTTAAGTAGAGCGGCAGCATGGTGACCACGTCTTCGATTTTTTGCAACCTTGCCACCATCTTTAATTTTTCCAGCCATTTAATTAGGTCACCCTCCCCAGTGAAGAGTCTCAACATCTGAGTTGAGAGTCTCCAGTCAGCCATGTTAATCTGTTTGACTCGCCGAAATAGCTTCTAGGGTAATAATCAGGATTTGGTTCTGGGGATCGGGAAGGATTGAGTCACTCCTTCGACAACAGCACGTTTCTGCCCTCTTCTTTTCTAATCGACCACACCTGGCCTCTCGCCACCAATGTCACGCCGCACAATCTGAACATCAGCAATACAAAATTCTTTTAAAGAGATGTTCACGACTCTTTTCTCTCTGCTGCCCCAGGGAATTTTTCCCTGCTTTTATATCCTCCTATCTAGAAAAAAAGGAAGAGATAGGGAAAAAATAGCTTCTCCCATCATGGTCTGCTTTCCCAAGATGCCCTTCGCGTATACAAATGCGCTGGCCATCCTTTCCTTCTTCTTTCCCAAAGAGCGATACAGATACACCCGGTACGTTTCTTTTCTTTTTTTTTCTTCTTTTCTAACCATATACCCCACCTTATGGTTTTTTTTAATTGGTTATAAAAGTGCCCATTTGGCTGATTTAGTGGTCAAATATCGTTTCTGTTTTGCTTTTATATGAACAGTGTGTTTTGTATTTTTATAAGCCGGCGTGAAGCCCTAAGAATTAATAATCGTCTGTATGCTATTTGCTTCATATGTTTATACCGGTTTTAAACTGCATAAATATCCATTACCTTATTTATTATTTTAAAACTATTTATTCTCATTCTATTCGCCTACAAGCGGAGACTGATGTTTGCACTCTGCAGATTTGCCTCGGTTTGATGAATAATGTTCACTTATTTTATTTATATTTATACTTTTTGTCTTTGAACATTCATTATATTCTTTTTTGACTTATTTAGATACTGAATCGAACTAAAATAATCATGTGATTAATTAGCAACCCCTTACAAACGTGAGAAAGGGATAGTGTTTTTCAATTAATAACGGATGCTGTAATGAAAAAAAATAAAGCACTTCTCTACAGGATGTAATAGGGCTAAACAAATAATAACAAATAAAATATCGCTCAAAAACAGAACTTGAACTACCAGTAACGTTAGCATTATCTTATTGCTTTATAAATAATGGAAAACTATTTCTAAAATTAATCATTAAACATACAGGCATAAGTACAAAAATATACATAACCTCTTTTAACACACGATAATCGCACAAACATATAAAAATAAATTAATTTCTACGGATACTGCATTTCTGCTAAAACATATATAGCCTCTTTGAAGTATTGATAATGCCTCATCACTGGGCGACTTGAAAGACACTTTCTTGAGTAGAAGGCAGTTATCTACATCTGTTTCCAGTCAATCTAAAGAGTTAATTAAGGCTTTCTTTATAATTACCTTGTACCTTTGGGTTATCACCCCAAACCAACATCTAATCGCCATAAACCAACAGTGCTGAAATCGCAGACAGTGGCTTTCACTAGTTACCGCTAGAAACACATGCTAGACCGTGGATGCCAGATAATTTCATTTGGGTCACGGCTGTCCGTGCCCCTAAATTTTCAGAGACGGCAGTTGCAACTAGCAGAAACCGTATTTTAATTTATTTTCGAAGGTTTTTTTTAACGATTCTGTTCTGGGTCTGTCATGCCAGTTAACGGCTAATGCTCTTACTACTAGTAATACTACTTTTATCCTACCATTACTACTACTACTACTACTACTACTACTACTACTAATAATAATAATAATAATTACTGTACGCGACAGAACAGAAAGCTATAAACATATTCGGCTTATATTGTAGGATATCTATTAAGATTACTTTCACATTGTATTAATTATGTGTATCTGTGCATAAACACATACACACCCGTGTACATACATACATATACATATATATTTATATATAAATCATCCTGAGGAAGTCTTCAAATAAAGACGAACCGTATTGGAACATGTCACGTTGGCTTGTTCCTTTTTATCCCGCCTTATATATATATATATATATATATATATATATGTATATATATATATATATATATATATATATATATATATATATATATATATATATGTGAGACGGGATAAAAAGGAACAAGCCAACGTGACATGTTCCCTTATGGTTCGTCTTTATTTGAACAATTCCTCGGGATGATTTATTTGAAAAACTTACATGCCAATAAAATATTTAAAATATATTCCTTGTGTTTGTTATTTGAAATAGATATTCTTGTTTTATATCCGAACAAAAACAAATCCGTTAGCTTTCCAAATTCATATAGCGTGTCATGGAGTTAGCGATTTTATTGAACGACGTATAACTGTAACACTTTAAAAACTATTATGTTATTTCCGATTTTTTTATATGTAATATCGTCGCCAGAATTCAAATGTTGCATATTTATATGTATTGAAGAAAGTGCTAGTTTGTTTTTATTTATTGATTGATAAATTTTATTTCATTATAAATATTATTTTCTTTCGTATTAGTTAATTAATATGCATGCATATCAAAACTCTGCACTTTTTATATAAGGTTACGTTTCTACTGACGTTAACTGGAGAAACCATTGCGAAAATTGTGTTTCAGTTTGTAATGGGAGCAGATTAATATAAATGTTTGTCGAAGTTTTTTTTTAAATAAATATTTGAAAAAGTAAATAATACTTGAACTTGAGAAAATATTTAGTGAAAATGAAAAAAAAAATCAAAATAGCAATTTCTTTAATTGAATTTGTCTCGCTTCTATTGCAGTATGGTTATATTTTTCACTTATAATCTGTATATTAAGACAGTATCATGTGTGTTATTAAGACAGTATCATGTGTATTATTCTCTGTGTCACGCTTACATCGAGGCGTTTAATTGTTATGTACTTCCATTTCATGTAATAAAAAATTTTTCAAGTATTCTTCATCAGTGTTGGTATCTGTTTCATTATAGCTGATGGCACTAAGGTCATTTAATTTTTTATGAATAATTTTTACTAAGCATTCTTCATAATTTTGTTTTTGGTTTCGATTATAGCTGATGACACTTAAATAATATATTTTCATAAATAATTTTACCAAGAGTTCAATTAAAGTTTTTGTTTCGGTTTCGATTATATAAAGCTTGGGATTCGGTTTCGATTCAATCTGATGCACCCATATCTGAGCGTATTTTACGACCTAGATACCCTGCTAGCTTGGATAAATACTTTTGCAATTTTAACAACATGGCTACAATAATATCAAAGCGTCTGCATTTACGCTGTATATCTACAGAATGCCAACATCAATATATTGCATATGAATCAGTCACCTTTGGAATTTCCACAGATCCCACTAGTATATATATATATATATACACACATATATATATAAGTTTTGGTTTCGGTTTCGATTCAACCTTATTTACCCAAGTCATATGTATATATATATATATATATATATATATATATATATATATATACATTTCTTTTGACATTGCAATTTATAATACATAAAATATACAGAACATTTACCCTATAATAATATATACGAAAGCTGCAAGAATTAAATTATCATATTGAAGCGTACTATACAACCAGGCTTCACGGGCGTCACTGGATGTATGGATAAATACTTTTGCGGTTTTAACAAAATAGCTACATAAATATCAAAGAGTCTCTATTTACTCTGAACATCTACAGAATGCCAACATTAACATATTACATATGAATGAGTCCCCTGTTGGATTTTCACAGGTCCCGCTAGTAAACTTATTAAATAAATACGCACTTTGAATGCATACGACGTTTTTCTTTGTTAGGATATGCATCAAGAACATCCGTTTCCCATTAAAACACAACAAATACATTTTGTGTCATTGTAGTGGGATTTTATATCTTCAAATCAATCATCCCAAGAAAATGTCTTGAAATAATTTTGTTTTTCTCTCTTTTTATCTTTTCATCACGTTGGAAGATTATTTCCATGAGTTTCATATTGATATAGTGAAAGATAATGACACACCTGACAAAGACACTTAAAGACACCTAAAAGACACAAAAAACCGGTAAACATCGGAGTGTAAGGAAATATTTGGAAAGTAAAATCTGTTTTCTTACATTGTAACTTTTTGTGCAATAAACCTGTTATACTTACTCTGTATTTTCTCCATCAGTTAATCTCAATTAATTCATACTGAATATATTACGCTACGGATATATAAGATATGTCGACGAAATTATTCGAGAACAGACTTACATGCAATTCATATCAGATTAGCGATGGAAGGATTCAAGGTCAAACTTACATTCATCCAATCTTTATCTGATAAATGTCGAAGGAATGGAATAGCAAATCACGTATTATCTACAACAGATGGGCAAAAGAATATCCCACTACGAAATTGCACCAAGTCTATATGAGATATGCGACTGAGAATTTAATTGTGAGCTTGCAATAAATCTATACATAAGAGTTGACGACAGAGAACGTGGTTTCACGACGTAACAATTTGCAAATACTTGGTTGAACGACAAAGAGTTTTTTGTGTTACTGTATTTAGTAGACAAGAGAAACAATAATAAATTTGAAATACAGTGTAACCCGAATATAAGAGACGTTCTCTCTGGTTGCTAGTTATCTTATATCAGGGTTACATCTATATACATTGCTCTAATATCAGGGTTACACTTTATAATACCACAGATTCTTATTTGGGACGAGAGAAAATCTCTCTTATATCTGGTTTTCTTATATTCGGGTCTCCTTACACTGTATGTCATACTAATCTTAACTGGTAACGTGCACAAAAAGTTTCATTCACTTAATAAAAAAAAATCCACATCCGTGAATATAAAATGTTGCCGATTAAACCGAAACTCATGTCGTTTGAAGAAAATCTAGAAACTATCGAAGTTTGGAGAACAGGATAGTTTATTTCAAACCCGTTATAAATAATTTAACATAAGTAAAGAAGAGTAAAAAGATTTCGTGCCAAACGCTGGAAAAGTAAATGCTCAGTGTGCACGTTTCAATCTAACCAACCTTTGGGAATAAATGTTTAAGTACATAATATTAAGTTTGGAATCGAATAAAATCAGAGTTAAAGTTATGCTAGAACAAGATATGGAAAATACACTGAAAACGCTATTAGAAAATGCGAGAAATAAATATCAGACGGGATAACATATTCAAGAAATAATGTTGCACTAATACATAAAATAAAACGCAATTACAAAGAAAGAAAATAAACGTATGATAGAAAGAAAAAGAACACAATGGAAGAATGTTTTATTGCAAGGCATGTAGGAGTTCGAATCATGCTAAAAGTCGATGTTATTTTAGGAGCACGATTTTTTTACAAGGCAGTCACCACTTATGAAGGCCCGGAAGCCACTCGGGGGTAGGGGTTATTGCGTGTACGGTAAATTTGAATTGGAGGTTTGATAAAGTGTCTTACTTAAGGGGGCGGTTCATCACGAATTTGTTTACATTGGACTTAAAGACATCCAGATTGTAATCAGGTGGGAAAAAGGCAAGCGGAAGAGTGTTCCACAGGCGTGCACTTCTAAGAAAGAAGCATTGTTCGTAGAATCTACGTTTGGAGTTTTGCACAGATAAGGAGTGGAGAAAATTTTTGATAGAGGTTTCAGCTAGATGGGTGTTTGTCGTGAAAGATTGCCGAGGGGGAGCCAGAGATTGGAGCTAAGACGAGCACCTGCCATGGTAGTATCGATAAAACAAAGACAGGCTCGAAACGTCTCTTTTGTGGGAGAGAAGTTACTGGGAAAAGAAAAGGGCATCACACACTAGGCAGGATAGGTTGTTTTTAGCAGCTCCTGCCCAGATGCAGCAGCAGTACTCCATATTTGGACGTACTTGGCTCTTATACAGAGAGAGAATTGCATCAGGGGCGATATATCTTCTGGAGCGTTAGAAGGATCCTATATTTTTTCCAGCGTGCTTGGCAACTGACTTGATGTACTTGTTCCATGTCAGGTCAAGAGTAAAGGTCAAGCCCAGAAGCTGTTCCGTCTGCCTGCTTCCCACCGGACTACAACTTGGTTGTGTTCAAGTCCAACGTAAACAAATTCCTAATGAACCACCCCCTTAAGTAAACACTTCATCAGACCTCCACACTAACGTAATGTATTAGCAATAACCCTTATCCTTGATTGGGTTCCGGGCCTTGATAAGTGGTGACCACTGTGTAAAAAAAGATGCATACACCATCTACCATCTAAAAAATCGCACACTCAAGTGATCCTTTGGCACTAATCGCTGAAAACACGGCAAACATTCATAGATTTGTTCATGGAAGAACATTGATTTTATATTGGGGGGGGTCGAAAAGAAGTTTAAGAGGCCAATATGTTACAAAGATAGAATGTGATTTTCTTAAAAGAGAACTTCAAAATATATATCATCAAAAAAATCACACACGCAAGTTGCCTTTTGGGACTAATCGCTGAAAACACGTTACTGTTGGAGGAAACAGTGATTGCAGCGCTGAAGCCAGAATAAAAACAAACGAAAGAATTGATTGACACCGTAAGTTAAACCGGAACTTATCAAAATAGCAGATAAAACGAACAAAGAAATAAGCAAGATGAGTAAACAAGTAAAAGAGAATGAGAAGGATAAAACTAAAAGTATCGCTGTTATTAATGTGACGAGACGCTGATTTATGCGCAAAGAATAGTCATATCTCATAAAATTTATTACGTCTAGTCTATTAGCCACTATCTTATGTAACTGTATAAACATCCAGGTGTTTAAATAAAATCCTAGATTATATCTGATGAGCTAAAACATCACAATCGCATTCAGCTATTGCCGAAGTAGTCCCGATATTCGATATATTACTAGAGTCTTGCCACCGAACACAGTAAACACCGCAGGTTACACACATGGTACGGATACTGTGGTTACACCCTCCGCAACTGATACATAAACTCATAGCACAACAGTTAAATTCCCGTTCGCTGTTTCAAAAAATAAATTTTCCCTTTAATCATTCCAGCTATTCTCATTGGCTTAGATGTGACCGATACGCAAAGAGTAGTAATATCACAGGTTCTACGAAAGAAGAATTCTTCCAAAGAATTTCGCTTGGGTAATCCGGGTATATCCAGAATGAAATCGTAATTGCGAAGAATTACATTTTGGCCCAACATCAACCACGATATTTTAAATTTAGTAATACATTGTAAAAGGTGTCAATTAGCAGCAATCCTCACCAATAAGAATTCAGTCTTGGACAAAGACTGATATCTCTTTATCACACATTGATATAGACCATTAAATGGCCATTATCATTTAGCAATCAAATTTATCTGCTCCAAAGAGATTTTCAAATAGGAACACTCAACAGCAGAAAATACGATAATAACGCTAAACGCTAAACGAAATATTTAGACAGTAGGGAGTATTACAAACATTGTACGTGACAAAGCCACAATGTTCACTGGAAGTGAATATAAACTTTATTACGATTCATTAGTAATCAGACATATAACATCAACGTATAATGCTTTATCTATCAGACAAGAAAGGGGTTTTTCGATACATTTAAACAAAAATAAAAACGAGCCAACGTGTTGTACAACGAACAAAAAAATGAACTTTTCTGATGGTTTACAGAATAACGCTTAATCTATAATATAAATCTCATCTGGCCTTCGTCAGGTTATTAACAGCGATGGGATAGGAATGCTGAATCGTTAACTGTACGTATGTATGTCTACCTAAAACTTTCGACAGAGGCGACGAAATTTCACGAGATTGGCATCGACCCTTCGCATGACAAGTATCGAAAAACTTTGCGGTACGGGTTCGAGCCTACCTACTACATATTTAAAAAAAAAATGCTCAACACACACCTCCAAACTTCCGGACAATGCCGGGCACCCAGGCAAGTCTATAATATTAATCTCACCTGTATGTTTAAATGTATGCATGCATATGTATGTATGCATGTATATATGTATGTATGTATGCCTAAAACTTTCGACAGAGGCGCCAGATTTTCATTAGATTGGTATCGTATTGAAACGCGACCCTTCGGACGACAAATAACGAAGAATTGGCTAAAAACAATAATTTCTTAATTCTCAACTGGGCAGTTTTTTTACAAGGAGGGTCGATATTTTACGAGCTATTTTAGCAATTCATCATATCGATTGGATTGACTTTGCCTAATTTTAGCCTTTCGAACATCCGGTCGCGTCATAGCGTAGTGGTAAAACGTCGGATTTTCTTCCACTTCCTTTTCCGCCTTTGCGTCACAGGTTCGAGCCTGCCTGCCTACTACCGCTTGTTTTTTGCTTAACACACACCTTCAAACACCCGGAAAATGCCGGGCCCCTAAACTAGTCAGAATATAAAACGGAATTCATCCCCTGCAGAGATTATGTGTGCAAAGAAAACACGTGCAATATTAGACATGTTGTTGCCGACTATAAAGCAGACTACATTGGACTATGAATCGTATAAAAAGAGGGGTGAAGTTTTTTTTTAGAATATATAAATAAATTGTTCATAGATAACTGTATTGTTACTAGATGAATCGGAAAAGTTTGTATATAATTCAAGGAGAAAAGTTTGTTGTGTAAGAAACATATTAATCAATTGAGATCTCGATGGATAGAAATAGTCCAAAATGATAAGGAAATACTAATATGGTTATTGTATACATTTTTTCAAATCAAACTATCTATGGACGTTGGAATGTCGACAGAAGCAACAAAGAAATGTGAGAGTACACGAACCGAACAAAGAAATAGTAATGGAAATGAAGAGAACCAAACACTTAATCCTAAAAGAAAATACAATATTGAAAACAAAATTCCATAAAGAATTTAGCTCGGAGAAAGGTGATATTGTAGAAGATCCAAACATCCCTTGATAATAGATTACTAAGTCTATAAAATGGGAAATAAACAATTCTAGATATTACACATCCAAAATGCCATTGGTTTTTACATTGTAACTTTTTGGCAAAATGAACCTGTGTGATGACCCATTATTAATCTGAATACATTTACACTGAATATATCCCTCGAGGTATATCATACACACTCACAAACAC
This sequence comes from Euprymna scolopes, assembly GCF_053919585.1. Taxonomy (NCBI): domain Eukaryota; kingdom Metazoa; phylum Mollusca; class Cephalopoda; order Sepiida; family Sepiolidae; genus Euprymna; species Euprymna scolopes. The sequence goes on along the minus strand of NC_136499.1, from coordinate 93,402,036 downwards.
ACAAACACACAAACTCACACACACACACACGCACACACGCACACACAAACATATATATATATATATATATATATATATATATATATATATAGAGAGAGAGAGAGAGAGAGAGAGAATTATTAAGACTGTAACGCAGTGAAGAATTCTCTGGTTTAACCCTAAATCATGTCTGCGTCCTCAAGCGGCAGTTAGTCTTGGTTGATCGTACTTTTACCTCTGTCTTCACCAAATGTTCGTGACACATTGACTGAAAACTGCGCAAATTCATCGATTCTCTTGTAAAATGGTTTATGTGTTTTGTAAGATTGCACACGTTTTGCCTGGGAAAAGGTTCACCGTTTTATTTGATTCTCTTATCTAATAGCGTAAGGTTTTGCTCAAAGTTCTGAAGCAAATTCCAAATATTTTTCTTGAACACCAGGAGCAATAGGCTCGGCTCATATGTTTCCAGACATAAACACGTCAGAAAGGACAAATGGCGTAACCCGACCTGTGTAAATTCTCCCACAAGCATTGTTTGAAAGATTTTTAATGTTTTATTCTTCAGAATATTTCATATTTATTGCAGACTAGACATCTTCATATGCACGTATGAAACTTAACGTAGCTTATGAAAAATGTGCGTTCATCGCCAAAAAATGTTACTTACATTCTGTTAGAGTATTTTATTGAAATATGTATATGTTTCTTGAATAATTAGCTATCTTTATTTAATTGTAAATGTATATCAAATAAAATATCGAATTACGATATCTCACTAGTTTTAACCCTAGTGTAAGGGTGCATATATTTGTTGATCTTTTGGATAAATAGATTATTATTTTTTTTATTTTGTGTCCTTTTGGGTTGTAGAAAGCGTATTTTAGAGCGGCATTAATCTTTCAATCATAAATCCTAGCAATCGCATTGCGCAAACGGCAAACCTCTTATTGGCTATCATACAAAACCCCGTAGATGGCCGTGCTAATGTGTTTAATGTAAACTACATAACTCTAATATTTTTGTTATTATTCATAGTTTTAACGGCTTATATGGTAACCCTTGAACCAGGCTTATTTTTCTGGTAAGCTTATTACATGCATAATGTTTATTTATTCTATGTATAGAAACAAGACTGCATTATCGGACATAAAAGCTGATTAAAACGATGTATTTTGGTCAGTATAACCCTGGCCCTGATTCGCTTATGCTTGCATATAATAATTTGATTCCAGGCATTCTACTATGGAATAAAATCCCGTAAGTTTACAACAACACATGTCACATACAAATTTATTACGTCTGGCCTATTAGCCACTATCTTATGTAACTATATAAAGATTTTTCTAACACATCCATGTGTTTAAATAAAATCCTAGATTAGATCCGAGGAGCTAAAACAGCACTACCGCATTAACCTATAGCCGAGGTATTCCCGATATACACCCTATTACTAGAGTCCTACCACCTAATACAGTAAACACCGCAGGTTATACCCATGGTACGGATACTGTGGTTACACCCTCCACATATGATACATAAACTCATAGCACAACCGTTAGATTCCCGCTCGCCGTTTTGAAACAAAAAGTCCCCCTTAAATCATTTGCTTAGATAAGACCAATACCTTATTTCAGATTACATTTCTATAAATTTAAACGATCGGGCAGGAGACTATCCAATATGGCGTCTACAGATACAGGATGCTAGCGTTCTACATTGCATAAACCGATTACTTAGCCTCTCGGAGTTAATTGCTTCCATCTCCCTTTCTATCTCTTTCTTTAAATATGTGTACTGAGACAGATACAGACAGCCATAGGGAGAAAGAGAGAGAGAAGGGGGAGAGGGGCAGACACAGAATCGCCGACAGAGCGAGATTTATCGCCGTTTTGTTTACATTCGGACTGAGCGATACATAGATAAATACACAGAGAGACATATGTATATATATATATATATATATATATATATATATATATATATATATATATTAAGAGAGAGAGGCATCTTGATCTCTCGAGCACGGTAACAAACGAACAATAAAGATAGAGAGAAAGAAGGAAGGAGAGAGAGAGAGAACAAAACATTGAATCGGATAGAAACATATGAGACGACACAAAATATTGCGGTTTTTTTTTCACTGTTATCCCATAAATGTCAACGCGTTACTTACTGAAACACCGGTGTCTTAAACTGCAGATTGGATCAACTAAAAACTTTAAATACTAAGTAGCAATACAAAAAAATAATGAACAATATTTTCGTTTGGGGTGATTTCCATATTTCAAACTGTCCGATAAAACTTTCCCCCTTTTCCTTATTGAAAACACAACGGATTTATTTAGTCCGGCAAAACTTACAGACTAGGTCTCTCTCTCTCTCTCTCTCTCTCTCTCTCCCTCCCTCTCTCCCTCTCTCTCTCTCTTTCTATATATATCTCTCTCTCCCTATCTCTCCCTTTCTCTCTCGACAGCTAAATAGATGTTTTTTTTCTCTCTTTCTTTTTATCCTTAGCTGTACAGGTTCGAGCCTACCTGCCCCTCTACTAATTTTTTCACATCTCTTCACTCGGGCTGACGACTGCGCCTATTTTTTGTTCATTTTTTACCCTCGCTATTATTTTTTTACGGCCGGGACTTGCAGAATATTCTTACTACCCCATTTCTCCTCACCAATTCTTGACAAAGGAAGGGTGGGTGTATCCATTCTGATAGCCGTTCTTTCCATGAAGAGTTGAGGGTGTCTTGGGCAGCAACAACAACAACTGTACTTTTTTGGGGAGTTGGCAACGCTGGTTAATGGGTACTTCTACTTAGAACCTAATACTGAACGTTTGTTGATAAAATGCAAACATTAATAAAAAATACCAGAACAACAAAACAGAAGCTTAAATTATAGTTGACAGAAAAATACAAGTAGTTCAATTCAAATTTATTTTTGCAGAATTGATATGGAGAAAATCGAAATAAAATAGTAAAATAGAGTATGGAATTTTCCGAATAAAAAAAAATATATTTTCTGTGGAATGTATCGTAGACAATAAAAACACATTGGATGTTTGTATCTTTATTTTTATATTTAAGGATTTTATTGAACAAACGAATTCAGGGTTCAGACGACATCCTAATCGCAACTTCGTCACAGGAAGAAAACTTGACCCATGTAACTGAAGTCTTCCAACGTTTTCAGTCGTGCGGATTAAAAAGCCACGTTGTGAAGTGCGAATTCAGTGTCAGTTCCTTGATTTCCTTGTGCATCGGATCGATAAATAGACCATACCCTAGCCTTCTAAAGTGCAAGCAGTCCAAGATTTTACTGTGGCCATGTCCTTACATCAATTATGTTGTTACATTGAATTGTGAATTATTACCACCTGTTTAACCCTAACTGTTGACATCACGAGTCCAAGCTCACGGATTCACTCCGTATGATAAGAAGACCTTGTCTCTCTCGGACGAAGTCCTGTCATTTTTCCAAGTATCTTAAATAGTTTTGATGAATTTCAGGAAGCTATCGTACACCGATTCTGACCCGCCATCTAAGTTCTTACTAATTCTTCTGATGGATCTGTTGGCGCTGTTGTCAATCAGGTAGTGAACGGTCAATGCGACTCTTTCTTTTTCACTAAGCTAAGTACCCCCCCAATACAGAGTTTTCGGACGTGAACTATTTACTATGTATTTAGCTGTGAAACATGTCTACTTTATGTTTGAAGGAATACAATTTACTATTTTCACTGACAACTGATTGCTTACTTTAGATCTTTCATTTTCGGGAATCATACACCAATATAACTACGACAAATTTACATTGTGAAAATATTCTGCCGTCATTCAGTACTTACCAGTTTAAAAAATATTGTAGCTGAGATTCTTTCACGTTTTTGTGTTCTCAACGGTATTCAGCAACCTCTCGACTTGCATTACATCACGAGTGAACAAGAAGGAGACACGTTATTAACCGAATTAATGACGAATTCAAATATTCCGCTGAAAAAAAAAACGCTGATCTAATTTTCGGACAAGCTCATCTTGTGTGATACAGCTGCTGTTCACCAAAGGCCTTACTTACCACCTTCTTGCTGGAAGATAGTTTTTCGACACTTTCTCAACTAAACATATCCTGTCAATTGCGCAATAGCCAAACTTATCGAAGCTGTTTTTTTTTTTTATTTTGGCCTAACATGAACATCGACAAACGTTGATGGACACATGCATGTATTTCCTGCCAAACTATGAAAGTTCATCGCCATACAAAATCCACCGCAAATAACTTCCCTGTACATGACCTTCGTTAGTCTCATGTCCACCTTGGCATCGCTGGTCCACTGCAACCTTCAGCTGGTTATCGCTACATTCTCACTATGATTGATCGTTTTACTTGTTGGCCAGTAGCGGTTTCCTTACATAATATTTCTACAGAACTTTATTTCTAATTTTTGTATAGCACCAGTGCTACCACCGACAGAGGTTCAGAGTTTACATCACAAAGCTTCCCAAATTTTCGAAAGTTTCCACATAACGTCTACTGTCTATCATCCTTCTGCTAACAGGATGGTGGAACACTTGCATTGCCGGTTTAAAGCTGCCACATCCACACAACGCGAACCGCATCGCTTAACCGAATATTTGCTGCTCGTTGTTCTCGGGTGTTGATCCATTATTAAATGAGACTAGAACGCTTCCTTTGCGTTCTACGTGAGTTTTCGCACTGGGTCGATCCATACCTAAAACCACACCCCTATTATGAAGACCGTCTGAAACTTGCTATATCACACGCACTGTATGCTCCACCGTGTTCCGTTAGTTCCAAGCCGTACTATACACCTGGACGTCAGTCATGAAAGAATATTTTCGTCAGTATCGACTCGATACGGAAACTACAGCCGCTCTATGATGGACCGTATCCAGTGTTGGAATTCTCTGACAAAACACCCCAAATCCCTCACACGCAAGTACTTTTTTATACATTGTACCGGTATGGAACTGTTTCTTACCAATGTAACATTATTGTCAGTAAATGCATACTTGATTGTATAATTTATTTCAGCAATCATGTGTAATCATTCTTGGTTAGATTACCAAGCGATTTTCTTTATCCTCTACAAGTGCTTTAATTAAAGGACAGACATATACGACATCATAAGTGTATTTAGGAAAATACATTTGTTCTAATCGTTTATTATAATTTGTTTTATGAAACTCTTATTAACACATTTTGCCTAACATTGTACTCATTAAATTTAATCATATTAATATTTCTGTTTATTTTATTTCGCCACGTCGAAATAATTATGTAATTAATCTTTATACACACACACACAAGTACACCCCCCCCCATATATATATATATATATATATATATATATATATATATATATACTCACACATATGTATATATGTTTTGGTTTACATTCTAGCTGATAACGTTCAAGCTAATTCTGTTGAAGTTGTGAAATCACTACTATATATTGGGTACAATATAATGATAAATAGAGTATTTGGTCTATAATGATAACTATGTAATCTGCATAAATTAAAATATCATCTTTCAACTTTATATATATATATATATATATATATACATATATATATACTAAAATAAGAAAGATTATTTCTCTTTGTAAAATAACATTGCTTGGTAAACTCAGCCGCCATATATAAATTCACTATGGTACGACTACTAATATCTGTCAATGCAGGCAGACTGCTGTAGTATTTGTGCATAGATCCGTTCACTATAATTTACTATCGTAATTTCCTCTTTTTGTTGCAGGAACATTTACTCTCTCAAACAGATAACATTTAGAAAGAGGTACCACCCACATTTCTAACTGTTCTGTCTTCTTACTAGTTTCCTTCGTTACCAATATTTCATAGAGTTCAATTATTATACGCGCCCGTTATTATTTCATATTACAGTTCCGTTTCGTTTACAGTCAATTTATGCACATTTATTATGTGAATAATAATCACCCCATTTTAATTGTTCAGAGCAACATGATGGTTGTCCGCGTACGCTTACTAGAATACCGGATTATCGGATTTGTTTAATACCGAACACTTACAAAGTGGCGTACACCGTCACATGAGAATCAATCAGTTTGGTACTATAATTATTAAACGTTTTCAGTTTCTTTGCGCATAAAACAGAACGAACGTGTAAGTTAATTGTTGACATTCACTTCGAAAAAATCTATTGTGCTTCATCATGTGTAAAACGAAAATATTCCGAACACAGAAGACACGTTTTGGTCATATGATATATTTATAGTAACCACAATACAATATCAAATGCCGTTATTTGATTGTTTTGTTTCCTTTTTTTTGGGGGGGGTGAGAACTCGATTAATTTGTAAAATACACACAGACTAGTTAATAATTGCAATAGTATATGCATACAAAACCAATAACAAAATCTATGATAAACATTCAAATTTTACATCATTTGTTAAATTGTGAGGTGAAAGTAGAGACAAGTTGCAAAACATCTTACACTAGCCATGTTACGAATGGGTTTCATAAAATATTAGTAATTCTTTTTGATTTGTTAATAATAAATTTTGGTCTCCCAACAAAAAGAGGATTGACCTGTAAATTCGCTCTTGTCCGTTCGTCTGTTCGTCTGTTCGTCTGCCCGAACTTTTCTTAATAACTACGCCTTGGAATGTTCTGAAATGTTGTTCAAGCATTAAACGTGATATGAGTAAAAATGTAACGGAACGGATTTTTCGTGAAAATTCCGGGTGCCCCCCCCCCCCTAGGGGTGCCTTTCGGGTTAATATGTCTAAAATTGATATTTTTGTGCTTATAAAACTATTGATGTTTTGGATCTTTATAAAAATGTCTGAAAAGTTGTAACTAACTGATTTCTATATAATTTTCTTTGTCTATACTCCGCAATAACTCTTGAGTATGCCCCAGAGGTTCTTTTAGGGCTAATAAAAGCACTCCATTTTTGGGACTATTTTGCCATATTTGTCCCGAATTTTCTGTGTATGACTATTTAGCAGATTTGCATGGTGTTGAACTCAAATGTAAATATGTTAAGGCCTTGGGGACTTTTGGGGCTAAATGGAGAGGGGGTAAATGATCGACTTAATCATTTCTTTTTTTTTTTTTTTTACATTGTGCAGAACTCAAACTTACATAAGTTACGGCCTAAAACTGCAGCGTTTATTCATTTTCACCAGGATTTTACGTCCCTTGGGGACTTTTGGGGCTAAATTGGGGGTGACAATGCTGAAGTTATTTTTTTATGCCTCGTTCTCTGTGCACTAACAAGAGACCATGCATACTTCACTTGTTTTATATGCATTAACTAAAAGAGAAAAACAAGCGCGGTACATGTATCTACGTTTATATTGGAGCCTCGATTATTTTGCTCAATACATTATAATTGTTTTAATAACAAAGGCAGCCCTTTGAATCTTTTTTATTTACGTTTTTCTTTTGAGGAAAGACGATTAATTTACCCAATACATTAAAAGTTGTTAAGAATTATTTTTATATATACAATAAATTAAAGGCTATAACATATGGCATTAATTGAATTTACGTTTTTATGAGAAAATGGTTTCATTTATATACCCAATACATTAATATTTGTTTAAAATTATATAATTTATACATGAAAAAAAAACAATCACTACTGTTGTGCTTTAAATTCAAGTTTTGTTGTATTTTCGGTTTACTATATTTTTCGGTGAAAGTACAGGATAGTTGCAGAACACTTGAGTCTACTCATGTTACAAATGGATTTCAAAATAATATTGGTGATTGTTTCCATTTCCAAATGGGTTATATATATGAAATTATTAAAAAAATAATAACAAAGGCGATGCTTCCAATCGTTTTTTGATTTTGCTGGTTTTTTGGGTGGGGGGTCGGTCTGTATTAATTTACTCAATACGTATGAATTTGTTTATAATTACTTAAAATAATCCGGACGGTTGAACGCTTCAGGTCACAGCTCAACGAAGTTTCTGGCCACGGTTATGGTCTTTTCTGTTGTTTCAAGTGAGGGCTACATTATGTCATCTTACATCTTCGAAGTCGGCTAGAAAGTAAACACTAAAGTATATCTGGAGGTGCTGAAGTGTGTGGATATCGCCTGGTGCAATCAACTGATCGCTGCTTGACCTTGGGTGTGTAAGCACGACTCGGCGCCAGCCCACAAATCCAAAGGATCCTAGATTTGGCTTCAGAAGGACGGCCACGATTTTGCACCCTTGGCACTCTGCCCCCTTCAATCCCACCGGACAAATTTGCTATTTCAAGCATCCGGAATATCACCAATATTCCATCCCACAACACAAAAAGCAGCCTGATCGCCGCCATCCGCCGAGTATTTAACGAGCTCCGACCGGCGCTTGTGGAAAATTCATTCGCCCAGTTCTGGACCCGCATCAATGCGGGTATTAAGACGGAAGAAGGTTACATTGAGTCCGCTCTACTACATTATAAAGTTAACTGATTTTTAAATAACAATTTTGAAATTTGTAGTGTTGTTTTATATAGTGCAACAAATTCATTGCTCCACCCCATATATATCTATATCTATACATCTATAAGTCTCTCTCTTTATCTCTCTCCCTATATATATATATATATATATATATATATATATATATATATATATATATATATATATATATATACGATTGTATCAATTATTTTTTAGATGTAAATTCAATGAAACTCTCGTGATTATTAAAGAGTACACAATACAAGAGAGCCCCGGTATGTACTCTGTTTGTTATGCATATTGTCGGTTACATATACGCACACATGTTTCAGTGGAGTCCCAATTCAGTGATAACACTTCATCAGACAAAAAAAATGATATTCAATTAGATCAATTTTATTTGGTCTTATGAAATATGTTCTCTTAGAAATAAATAAACATATTATTTGTGTATGTCCAAAGAAATTATGGGCGATTATCTAAGTAAAAAGACTTTAAAGGTTAAACGCTACTTAACATATTATCGTATAAATAAATCCACAAGAAATTTACACACACACACATGTGCACACACACATACACATACACATATATATATATGTATATATATATATATATATATATATATATATATATATATATATATACAGACATGACATGGAATAATAGACACATATTTTCCTGTGAGAAAAGCCTTTGAAAAAATGCATCTAACAACATAGAAGCATGGTACGAACAAAAGGAGCATAAGACCTATCAGAATTTCTTACAGGACAAAGGTCAATATGAAGGTGGTCTTAGTCAACAGAAATTAGAAGGACCTCTTTCAATATCCCGTTCTACTGTTAATAGTGAGATGGAGTAATTCATAAGTGACGACAAGAGTACACAGATCTTCACTTATGTCACCTCTACAAACTACTACTGACTAATGCTATGTCTAGAAGTGTCCTATCATTTAAAATAGCAAAGAGAATGCCAATCAACTATTGGTTAGTAAATTTCTGATCATATTTTTTTATTTTGTTGCATAAATTATATGTTTATTGAAATAAACTGTTTCTATGATTGCCTATTATTTTCTTTTATGTCTCTCCCTCGCTCTCTCTCTCACTCTGTCTCCCTCTCTCTCTTTCTCTCTCTGTCTCTCTCTCTCTCTCTATATATATATATATATACATACAAAAATAACAAATGTTATAATTTGAATCTTTTTATTTACATTTTTGGTGTGCCTCGCTTAATTTACCTAATGCATAACGTTTTTTAATAACCACTTTTATATAATAACATAATAACACATACTTAGCATTGTTATTTTACTTAGCTTTTATGAAGGTGAAAGCTTAAATAAATTTACACACACATACGTATTTGTTTATTTGCTTTCCTGTATATGTTAAAAATCAATAACAATTGTTGTGCTTTAAATTAACGTTTTACGGTATCTTCAGATTGTTAGATCATAACGGGAACGTACAGAATGGTTGCATAACACCCTGCATTTCCCATTTTACCAATGGGTTTCAATATAATAAGAGTTTTCAGCACGGTAATTTTCCTCGATGACTAGTGAAAGATTTTTTAGGGGGGTGCACAATTAATTTACAAATCAGTACAAAATAACTAACCTGCTCATACGTGTCAGAGTAAGATCAGAGATGAACATGCAACAGTCAACAGTATTAGGTTGGAGAAATATGTTCGGGATTCGTAAGCCGATTAATGGCGTATCTGTTGTCAGTGCTACCTGCAATGATTCACGGGGGTCCCGATGTTTATTGCATATGGAACTAACCAGATAGTTAAAATTAAGCGGGAATGTTCGATACGAAAACAAGAGGAAGAAGGAAAGAGAAAAGTATATCCGTAGCAAATAAGTAGCAAATAAGTACAAAACTAGAAGGGAAGGTTCCGGCGAAGTTCCGAAAAGATCTTATGCCTCGGTTGCGAAGAAACAGAGACCTGCTCACCAAGGCTTTTAAGTATCTCAGGGTGACAGATACGGTCAGAACGAGCACCCACACGCAGAAACATCCACCCATAAAAAAGATCCAGTATCGCACACTTCTAAAAACGAGCACTGTTGGATAAAGCAATCGATGAGATGCCAGAGGTAGGGATCTTAAATAATTACAGGGGTGTGTGGGGTAATTTCAAAGTAGTTGATAAAAAGAAAAAGATGAGAACAGAATGTTTTATGTGGATTTCTGAGCTTTGAATAAGGTGACGAAAATAACGCATACAAAATTTCAGTTATTGACGATATTCTGGCATCCCGGGGTATGGCGAATACTTTTCTAAGAAAGATTTGAAATCAGGATGCTGGCATAAGAATTAGACGGTAAAGATAAAGAAAATGCTGCATTTGTTTCACATAGCCGGATTTTTCAATTTACAGTTATTACTTTTATGATGGCGAATACACCCGGAGTTTACTCGGAACTAATGTCGATAGAGTTACAGAGCCAGGAAGGTTATGCTCAATACTCGAGATTTAGAATTATAAGATCACGAGAAGGTAAAAGCAATTCAAGCTTTATCGAACCATAGTATAGTTAGGGAATATCGTGATTTAATCAGGATGTTACTGATCAGGAGATTTACGCATATCTATTTTTGTATAGTTGAACCATTAATGTAAGTAACTAGAAAATGTGCAAGATTCGAACGGAGTAATGAATGTCAGGCAGCTTTTGACACGCTAAAGTTGGCTGAATTAGTAAGTCTGGTATAGATGCGTCAGATTTGACGATAGGAGCATGTTTGACTCAGACGTTATACGATGAAAATAAAAAAGAGAATTAGAGGAACTTATCAACTTCTGGTTCACTAAATTGATTGATTCTCAAAGAGAATGGTCGACAATTGAAAATATAACACATGCGGTACATTATGCGTTGCAAAAGTTAATTCATTACTTACATAGCTCGATTTTCATTTTCTCAGATCATAAGATAGAATACTTGCAAAATTCACTCATGCAAAATTTATAAAAAAAACAGCTATGGGCTTTGATTATAGCTTGATGTAATTGTGAAATTAAACATTTAAATAGCACGAAGAACATATTACTACGGTCAAATGGCGTTTCAAACATCATCTAGGATGAACAAGTAGACATAGATTACAATGCTCTGAGGTGTGTGTTATAAACTCAAACCGGTTCAAACCTCGGAAATTCGCTAAATTACACGAAGAGTTTCGAGCAAAGCAATTGCAGATACTTGATACGTGAGGAAGAGGATGAGAAACAAATGGAGTTGTAAAAACAGACAAAAGGAAGAAGGACACAGAAAAATGCATAACCTCAGATGAAACCACCTATTATATTTCGAATCCGGATGAGGAACCATTGTGAAACTGTATATTACAACTCACCTAAGACTCTAAGTGCTGGTGTAATATGATAAAAATGGGGACATGGTGCGGGGTCAAACTTATCAAGCGATTAGACTCAAATGTTTTCGGCCTTGTCTATTTAAAAAGTGATAGATTATGTTATTAAATGCGTTACCTGTCATAATAGAAATTTGATTAAAATCATACCTTCGTTACAAGAATATAACATGGGTACCCCGCAAGTAAAACCAAAAAAATAGATATGATAACAAGTTTAGTGAGAAAATTTAAAGAGATGAGTTTTAGCCAACAGGACACTATTTGTACAGTTAGCGTAAAAGTCCATCAAACGAACAAGGAGAGATATCATTGTTCTGACTCATAGTATGGTGACAGGAAATTGAGGGTTGATTTAAGAGTATAAGTAAATACTAAACAAAAGAAAACCTGAAACGGAAGATATATATATATATATATATATATGCATAAATGAATCTTCGAACACTAGTAATAGTGTTATGAAGACTATCAATAAGAAATATACCGACTTTGTTTCTAAAATAAAAAAAAATCTGCTTCAGTTTGCTGAATTTACAGATTCAGCCAATAAACATTAAAGCCTGTGCAAACTCTAATTTCATCTTGAGTTGAATTAACTGACTTTGTAAAGTAGTTGTAACATTTGAAACTATCTTCTTGCACAACAGATCTGAAGCATTTCCATACCGCGTCAGTGAAATTTCTGAACGTACAAAAAAAAGAAGAAAAAGAAATACATTCTTGCTATTTTAACAGTATGAAAAAAGATATCTTTTAATATTTGGAAAGAATACGTTTTAATTCCTTTATTTTTACAAATGAAAAATATATAAGAGAAATGAATTTCTGAAGAAAAATAGTGTAAAACCGAAATTTATTTGGATTATTCATGTTTTATTTTGTAGACCAGTGAGTTTTATTTTCTTGTTTTCCTTTATTACATCAGACAGATTTTATATAAATTCAAAATATTTTTGAAGGGAAGTATGGAACAGAGCGCGTAGAAAAATATCAGCTGCAACGGAAGTATAGATGGCTAAAAAAGTACAAGCAGCAGAAGTCGTTTGAGCACTATACAAACTATCAAGTGTTCGCGGGTTTTTCTCATAAGAAAAAGACACGAAGACATCACATAATCTAGGTAAAGAAAATTAAGCTACAAAGAAGATGGACTAATGATTTTGTGGTGAGGGCGAGGCTTCAATCTGGTGTCAAGGGCTTTGTTAATCTCAGTGCAGAGTAAATGAACAATGAAAAAAAAAACAAGAAAAAACAAGAAGCAGGCATTGTTTGGAAAGTACCGGTAATACATCACATGTGTTTAAAAATGCTGACTTTGATTTATTTATTTTGTGTGTTTGTTCATTTTCGACAGTATTATACGGTGTGGGGATGTATATACTGTGACGAACGAACGGCATTCAGTCGTAACGGCCACGCTGCATCCTTAGCAAAGCAAAAATAGGTAAACACAGGAATTCTCTAAATTCATCCTATTCAAATAATCACTTATATTTCACTTTATGGTGTATTTTCACCTTCGAAATATTTATGACTGCATTTCTGTTTCTTTCAGTGGACGAATTTGCTCAGGACCGTGGCGTCACCTGTGATATAAATATATAGATTTGTCGCTCTCTCTCCCCTTGTGAAGCGACGCATACGTTATCTACATAGTAGTGCACATTACCTAGGCAAACTCCGCGCTCCACATAGTATATCTTATTGCTGTGTACATTGTTTTGTTTCTGCTTTCTTTTTCAATGTTAATTGTTACATATACTCTCTTTGCTATAGAATAATTATAATAGTATGCAGTGAACCAACATTCAGAACAATTTATATGTACAATTCTGAATTTAAAATCTGATACAACCTTCATTTTACAAAAATCGTGCAAATCACTCGGACTGATATGTACGCTTGTAGAACTAGAATTGTCTACATTATATGCCAAAAACAAGATAATTTACAGTGCCAAGGTATAGGGGTTAGATTATGTCTAGGCGACACTGGGTTAGTTTGTTGATAATCGTTTTAGAAATTAACTATTGCTATTTAAAGATAAATGTAAGATAAAAGACCATTATTATTAGTCGGCATTCAGGATCAATTGTGGAAAAAAGCGATAGAAAAAAAGGACCAAGAAGCCGACTTTGACGAACTGAATGTTAAAGCACTCGAACAAATAGGTTTCGGAAATAGATCGAAAACGTGATTCAAAGTAACATGTTAAAAGAAGTGAGTTTAATTATGCAATAGCAAGCGAATAACTATATATACACAGGGTTAGTCACTATCATATATAGCCAGACTTAAAGAGAGGACAGAAAGCTAGAGAGAGAACTAGACAGATGGGGGAATTTGAGCGATAGAGAAAGAGCCGTGTGTCCCAGTAAAACAAGTAAAATACGTGTGTTAACTTCCAATAATAAAGCATTGTGAATAAAAGTAGTCTATAAAACATCGGGGCTTTTTAATCATTCCTTAAGACAGATATTAATATCAACCTGGATGGGTGTAGGTAATGTGTTCCTGTTTGGAAAGATATAGAACCCCAAGAAATATGTTCCATCTTTTTTGTAAGGAACCATTTGTTTATAAGATATTATATGTTCTGCTGAAATTGTATATATGTGTGTAAAGTATATATGTAAAAAGTTATACACACATCTACAAATAACATTATGAAAGAGTAGAAAGCACGGAGAAACAAGTATATACCCACGTTCATTATATACAGACATCGTATATACACACACACACACACACACACACACATATATATATATATATATATATATATATATATATATATATATAGATCCTGCAATCTGCGACATGGTTACCCTTATGCAACGTAACGTATCGTTAATCTACTGTGGTGCGCCCCTCGAAGAAGTACTACGTAACATATCATAATTTTGGTGCCGATCATCACAGGCGTTCTACAAGACCTTGATTACCACGCCCGCCGTCAAGATACAACCAACCGAAATGATATTGAAGTGGGAAAAAAGAGAAAAAACTAAAAAAAACTTCACCCACACACGAAAAAAACATGTAATAATTAAGAAAAAAACTATGAAATACTGAAATTAAATGAAATACTGACGACATATATTGTTGAATGACTCAATTAAAAGGAAAAATGGAGAAAAAAGAAATATGTGTCAGGCAGACTAGAAATCAATAAAAGTAGTGGAAACATTAACATTCAACTTTATTGTGTTGGGTAACAGTTTGTTTCATTGTTCAATTAGTCAATCAAATTAACAGGATGTCCATTGTAGCACTTTTAGGAAATTATGTAGTAGAAAAATGTAAAGACAATTAAGTGTTCTTTTGTTATTTTATTGGGGTTTTATTTGTTTTGTTTTGCTGCTGAAGAACTTATAACAGAAACTTCTATTGTGTTAAATTTTCTTGTATGTAATTAGTATCCTTTTATGATATGTTTTGAAAAAATGTAATTCTGATGTATATTTTATTAATTTTCGGTATTGGTGTAGAAAAATTGGACGAATGATTTAATTGGATTTAGACAAAAAAAACAATTAGACAGATAATATATTTAGAATAATTTGAGGATCGGCATATCGGATCAGAATTTTAAAGATGGGTCGTTTATGTTGAATGTACGTACGCGATTAAATAAATATTTTATTTTTCGGGAGTGTTCGCCAAAGTGTTTTTTATCGTCACGATTTTTTCCGATTATAGTAGATCAGCATTAAGGCAGACAAGGAAGTGCCCTTAGTAGAAAATCGTTTCTCCTGAGCTGTGAGTTCTAAATGGGACCGGTTACAGATATTGACTTCGGAAATGATGGCTACTCAACACAGGGATAAACATGCGGACGGAGTTCTGTGGGTAAAGAATCAACTACGGCTCACCGGTTTTGGACGTATGGATTCCCCAACGCAGGCACTTGCAAGCACAAGCCAAATGTAGTTGTTTTGGTAGCGAATCACCCAGGATAAGGAAAAGGGAGGAAAGAATAAATAGTCGCCGATACATAACAGTTGCAACAGTAGATTAGTCCCTTACAAGAATTTTAATATAGCAAGATGCGGTGTAAAATATGTAGAGAGATATTGATGTGGAATTGCCCTGTTTTGATTTTTAGACACTCTGGCGGAAGTTAATGCAAAACACCGACCAGAGCCATAACACTATCAAGGAATACAAGACGAGTGCATACGTTATAATCGTTAAATGATAATATAAAGGAGATTTTCGATTTGAATAGCCTAATAAAGATGTTTCAGTTAGACTTCAGTGAACATCATGGTTATATCAGGAAAATAAAAAAAAAATCCTTTGCCACTTCGTGATGCTACAACCACGATTGCGACAATAGATTGCAGAAGTCGAACTCCTACATTCTATCATCGTTAAAATATGTTTGAAGCCCACATATTTTGATTATGGGATTACACAGGAATTATATCAATTACCAAATGGCAGCGCTGTAAGATATAGGCAATGCTCATACTTACGTCTGATTGATTCTAATCAGCGAATGCGTTGCTGCCTTATTAAGAAAAGGCTGCAATTACGACATCAACCCCTTCACTAGACCATACTGTAGCTCGTGTCCGTTTTTTTTCTGTGAGGATCAGTTCAACACAGCTTAAAGAGCTAGACATCTGAAACATTGATTTTGATATTTTTTTATTCATAGTCCAAGTTTTCTTTAGACTATTATATCGCACCCAATATATACTATATATATAGTGATTTCAAATGTAAAAAATATGATCTGCTTGTCATCATTGTTGCTATTATATTTTAGACAGATATATTTAAATGAACCGATGTTAACGTATAAATGTATATATTTGTGCGTGTGATTAAAACAGGTTTAGTGGAACTACGCCTTCTAAGTTCTGTTCTTGTTTCAACTTTACGCCTTAGTAGCTACTTTTACCAGATAAAACCTCATAAAATGACAGTTCACACAAAAAGCAATTATTTTGCGTCACGAAATAGGTGCTGTTTGGAAAAAAAAGCGATAACGGCAGACAGACAGAGTAAGATGGAGTTTGCAAAAATGTAAAGATAGGCGGATACGGAGTGAGTTTTATAATTAGATTAGCGTTATGACAATTTGTCGAACTATGAAATTCAGAACTTCTGACTATATTGGAATTTGCAAAAATTAGCCTAATTTCCTATTCGTAAAATTATTCTTTAAATTATGTAAACTTCATTTTAGATTGCTGATGCTAAAGATAAATTAATAATAATTTGATTCACAATAAAGTTTGAAACTAAAACCTTACTATTTATTATAATAATGAAGTTTGGTAAACAAGATTTGTTAAATCTCTCTATATATACTATTTTGATTGCAGACATTTCCCTCCAGACCAAATTTCAGTAAGTTTGTAACCACAGATGTCACATAGAAATTTATAATGCCTAGATTATTAGCCACTATCTCATGTAACTTTAGAACGACATTATAGACACATCTATTCGTTATAATTAAATCCTACATTTCATCATAGAAGCTTAATCATCACAATCGCACCATCTTTAGACGAATTAGTTTCTATTTTCCATCTTAATCTAAAGTTCTCCTACCGCTCCCAGTCATCACCGAGAGGGAAATATACACATTATTACTATATTTTCATGACAATCTTCGTTATTGAATCATTAACTCAGACATACCATTATCCTTTATTTTCCATTGAAAATATAATATTTTCTCCTAAAATTCTGGCATATCTCATTGGCTGAGCTCTGATTATTGCGGGAGTCTATTCTTCTATATATATAAAGGTCCAGTTATTCAAATTAAAAAAAAAGTGTCACTAAGAAACATTATTTGATCCCGCAATGCGTCTTATACAAAAGACAGAGTATCTGTTTTATTACTATTGAAACAAAGATAAAATATAAAATGTAAATAAAAAAAATTCACCAAACAACTTTTACTGAGAAAAATACGTACACATATTTATATCAAAATTAAATAGACACGTCCATTCTGCGTAAGTAAAAAAAAACAACACAATTTTCTGTTTTAAGTATAAGATATATTATATGTTAGACAAACTGCAGTTCTTAAGAGAAATGTATATATATATATATATATATATATATATAGAGAGAGAGAGAGAGAGAGAGAGAGAGAAAGATGGATAGATATATAGAAAGATAGATAGATATTCGATAAACTTACGATGTATTTACATTGTATAAATTTTACTTATATTTTTCTAGCACGTTACTTTGTTTTCATTAAATTGTGTTTCTGTGTGCGTGTGTGCGTGTAATACAGTCAGCCTGTGTTGCCCCCCCCACCAAAAAACTTTTGCTTTTAAATACTTTTCAACCACATTTATTAGATGTTTATAAATATGACCAATTAAAATTCTTTTTAGATAATTACATATATATCTAATCAGTATTTCACATGTAAATACACATTAATCTAGGGAGAAAATATCAGAAAAACCAAAACTTCGGTTGTTACATACTTTGCTATCAGACATATTTAAATTATATACAAACTGCAACTACTCCGGAGAAAATTAAATATATATAGATATTCGGTAAACATACACTACATTTTCATTAAATGTGTTTTTTTTAATATTTCTCGCCAGTTACTTTGTTTACATTTACTTGAGTTCGTGTATGCGTGTGCTAACGTAAGCGTACAACTTTTGCTTTTCAATAACTAGCAGAAACATTTAATAGATATTAATAAAGATTACAAACTGCAGAAAAATTTATTAGATGTTAATAAAGATTACAAATTGTAATTTCTATTTACATAATTAACTATCCATCTAATCAGTAAATTTTCAGTAAATGTTTCACTTTCTGCCTGTCTATTTTCCCCCATTATTTTCGGTCAAATCATATGTGATTTTGACTGTACAAGTCCACCGGTACACATGTTCTTTGTTATTGTAGCAATATTACCCAGTCGAAAGATTGGGTATATTTAAAAACACAATTATACTTACTTACATTTTTGGTTTATTTAACTCCTGAATCGATAAAAAGAAACTTCTTTAATATTGTAAAACGTTAATTTTTGTTTAGCAGCAACATTATAACAGGTGACATTTTTTGTCAATTTATAATTCAACGAAAGAAATGCTTTCGGTGGCCATTTTTGTTTTGTCATATGACATTTGCCCTAAATACATGAGAAATAACTTGCATTTCTATTTCCTGAGAAAGATATTTCCTTTACTTATTAATTATGCATTATCGTTTTGCGTGATTTCGAATAATTTCAGTACTGCGCCATGACAATATTAATACCCATGGGTATTGATAACATGAATATTAGAATCATACAATTTGCCTATAATGTTTTGTTTGTTTCCAGCAAGAGCAAGGCCTGGCCAGTTACAGTCATAAAATAATGAAAATAACCCCCGCAAAAATGGCACGAGTGATTAAAGATGATATAATAAAAATATGAAAAGACATCGAGAAAATCTCACAATGAGTTTTTTTATAATATGAAACAAAATATAAAGAGAAATTTGTCAAATTTAAAAAAATATATATCATCCGGTAAAATGTTGTTACTGACTCACACTCATAAAAGTAAAATTCTAATTTTTGCTTACGCTATTTTAAAATCAGCATCAGTAATTGCGTCGGAATCAGAAATTTAGAACTAAGTCGCTAATCCTATCGGAATAAGAAAAATATAAAATATTGGAATCGTATTAATACTAATATATGTATATATATATATATATATATATATATATATATATATATATATATATATATATATATAATATTTCTAAAAACTGAAGCCTGATTATCAAAGTATACTTATACGGATAAATATTTAAAAAAATCTTTGTTAAAGTTTGTGGATAATGCCATTCTATGGGCTCAAGCGCGAACGAACACCTCATAATTTTATAATACCCTTGCTGTTAAAGCTTATCAAAGTATTATTATGATTAATTATGCCTATGCGAATCTATATCGAAAATACTTGTAAATGTTTTAGTTTTTATTTTATTTTATTTCCATTTTTTTTTTTGGTTAGGCGCGTACTCAAACCCTTAAATTGTATAAAACTACACTTGCTCAAAATGTAACATACCCATATATGCTTCTTGATACCTCTTCTCTCATTGTATATTGTCAGTTTAGCATAAGACTAAACAATATCAGAGCCTATTTGTGTACAGAGACACATACATATATATAATATAAGCACACTTTACTCACAGGGAACAAAAATAACCCATCATGTTCATAAGATATTTTTTATTGATTTTTTCGAAACAATTGTTTTTGCCTGTACTAATTCATATAAACTTTACGTTATACAGTTTGACCCTGTGATACAGCATAAAATACTTGACAAAATACATTACAGCATATAATACACATGTATATAATGAAATAGCATAATAAATAACACCGACAGGCAAAGAAAATATCGAAATCTGGGACCGGAATACACTGTATTCCATATCGTTATCTTCAAAACCATATCGTTGAGCAATCATATCCCAGGATTCTACTGTACATATTTTAAGTTGTCCTAGTACAGTTGTTCGTTTGTGCTCAGGTATTTAAAACAGCAAAAATTTCATGTCCAATTCGAAATGGTTTCATTGCATTCACTCGTTTAATTCATCATTACAAGGATGTTTATGGGCATAACGCCATGTTTCCATGAGTCGACAGCAAACTACAAATATAAACACACAAACACCCCCCCGCATATATATATATGTATATATATATATATATATATATATATATATATATATATATATATATATATAGTAAGTTATAAAATATATATGGCGATTAAGCTACACTGAATATTCCGCGTTTCATCCACTCTAGGATTTTTCAGGCTTTTGCGGATAAGCCTGAAGAATCCTAGAGTGGATGAAACGCGAAATATTCAGCGTAGCTTAATCGCCATATAATAATCTTACAACTTACTAACTAGCTCTACCTACGTATTGAGTATTTTGAAGTAAATACTTAAAGTTTACGCATAAATCTATACTTTCGTATATTAATTTTATGTGAGTAAATGAAGTAGTTAATATATATATATATATATATATATATATATATATATATATATATATATACGTACACGTGCTTCGACATTTTATGGCTCGAACCTATCATAGGAAATTGATGAAGTAAATGCAGTAGTTTCTGCTGGGAGTCTCTCGATGACATACTAGTGGGTAGTTGTTACGACTTTACATTATCATGTGTTACAAAAAATGTCTCATCTTTTTCTCTCTTAATTTCCCTCTCTGTCCTGCTCTAACCAGGCTTGTCGACCAGTTCCACAAGTCCCAAAACCTCAGTATGAAATATCTCCAGAAAAAAAAACACGAATAAACGTAGAAACCATCCTCCAACGTAGACCCCTACTATCATGTCTCCTTCTCAAATATCAGTGGTCTACGTTATAACCTTCCAGACCAATTACTTCCTTTCAATTAGAGACTTCCTTTACAATTACAGGAGACGAAACCGGAGATATTCTTTCTAAGTGAAACTGGCATAGGACCGACCACTTCCCTAGAGAAGTTCATAATTAAAGGATACTCAAACTTAACATCTAAATCTAACCCTCAAGATTGCCATGAGCATGGAATATGTGCCTAAATTAAAGAGTCCTTTCCGTGTGGTAGAGATATCTCCAGAGAATACCCTTATTTACCATATATGTGCTCCAAGGTTGCACTTGCTTACACCACCGCATTTATGTTTGCCCTCTATCACCCCCACAACAATGGATTTACTATCTTTACGAGTATAGCTGAGAAAATTGACCACATCCTCCTTGCTCATCCTTCGACTAACATTTACGTTTGTGGTGACTTCAATGTCCACAATGTGGAATGGCTGACCCACTCAAAGAAGACATAGCGAGGGGTGGTTTTGCATTGATTTCGCCATTGCCTATGACCTCACTCAGATTGTTCGCAAACCCAGCCGTGTTCCCGATACTACCGGTCAGTATGCAAACCTTCTAGACCTTTTTTATAACAAATTCCCCTGAGCTATGTTCATGTTCCGTTCTATCTCCTTTAAGATCTTCCGATAACTTGGTTGTATCAGTTAAGATAAAAATGACGTACCTCTCCACCGTACTGTATATCGATACCCTATAACTGACTGTGATAGCTTCCGTACTTTTATATCTGATCTACCTCTGCATTCCATGTTTAAAAAAGTTTTGTCATCTATAGTATCAGACCTGAACGAATGGTTTATTGTAGGCATAGAAAAATTCATACCATTAAAAAATTACAACAAAAACATAACAGCCAGCCTTGGTTTTCCTAGAATGTGCTGCTGCCATCGCGCACAGAAATCACCTTTCCATAGCTACCAACGTAATAGGTGTCCTGAAACTAAAGCTGCTTTCAGGACTGCCAGCAACCACAGTAAAAGAGTAATAAAAAAATGCAAGAGACCTATATGCTCAGTCTGTTAAATCCAACGTAGCTGAGCTGTGGCCTTATTCCCGCCAGTTTTTGGCAAACAGCAAACAGGATCCTGAACAGAAGGGTGCGTTCTAACCTAACCATCATCAATTGACCTGAGGTCATCTCGTCAGTATTAGACAAGGTTAAACTATTTGCCAAGAACTTTCCAACTAAGTCTACCCTATACGACGAAGGCCTCAACTCCCCGTATTTCCTCTTATAAGAGACAACGCGCTATACACCATACAAATATCTGTGCATGATGTCGCCAAGCTAATCAAGAACATTGATTCAAGTAAAGCAACTGGCCCTGGTGGCATTTCAATTATAGTGTTGAATAATATTCAACAAGAACGAGCCAACATACTTACAAAACGGGTTAAGCGTTGCCCTCAGGAGAAGTGCTTCCTAATAACCTGGAAAATCCCATCAGTATGCCCTGTATTTAAGAACTCAGGTGATAAGTCATCTTTCTTCTCTGTACAGACCAATAAGTTGACCTTTACTACTGAGCTGAAATGGAACACGAACATCAAGTCTGTTGCCAAGGTCGCTGGAAAAATGGTAGGATCCTTCTTCCTTTCCAGAAGATATCTCACTGCTGATGCAATTATCAATCTATATAAAAGCTCCCTACGCCCAAGGATGGAGTACTGTTGCCACATCTGGGCAGGAGCTGCTAAAAACAGTCCATCCTGCCTTGACAGAGTACAAAATAGAAATCGGAGCTTACCGGGGGATGCCCTTTGTCTGTTCTCTGCAAGCCTGTCTTTGTTTTATCGTTATTTCAATGGGAATGCTCATCTGAGCTCAAATCTCTGCCCCCCTCGCTAGTCTTTCACGAAAAACACCCGCCTACCTGAAACCACTGTCAATAATTTCCCCCACTTGTATTATGTGCCTAAATACACACGTAGATTCCATGAACAAAGCTTATTCTTAGAAGTGCGCACCTGTGTAACTGTTCCGTTTGCCTGTTTCCCACCTGACTACAACCTGGATGCCTTAAAGTATAACATAAATAAATTGCTGATAAATCGCCTCCTTAAGTGAGACACTTTATCAAATCTCCATTACTAATGATTACCGCGATATTATCCCATTGATTACTGTAAACGCAATAACCCTTATCCCCGAGTGGGTTCCGGGCCTTAATAATTGGCGATTACCATGTAAAAAAAGATTATTTTTAAGAAAAAACATTTATATTTTAAGGACGTAAACAAATAAATATATTTCATTTATTGCACTTATAAAACAATTGCATGTCCACACGTGTTTTGACATGTTTTCCCTTACCCACTCTCCTTCTCTCTCTATCCCTCCCTCTCTCTCTCTCTCTCTATATATATATATATACATGTATATATGTATATATATATATATGTATAATGTGGAAAGAGCTTAAAATATAAAGATTAGCAATAAATATGATCATATCTCTTATTTAGGTATTTTGGAGTTTAACGATTATATTGACTTTAGCTTTAAAAATTAAATAAGCAGGAAAGAACAGAAAGAAAGACTGTAAATTTCAACGAAAAAATGATTATTGTTTTGAAGGATCGAAAATATAAAGCGAAATATATAATCTTTACGATAGGTCATAGACTCTAAGTAGATATACGATTAATTATGACGAATCAGCATAAGCAAACATTATATATTGAAGTTGTATCATAAAAACTTGTGTGATAAATAATAACCAACGGAGTAAGACAACGTTGTCTTACGAAAAGGATATTAACATTTATCATTATCTTGCTTATTCCTTGTATATAACTTAACGATTATGTTACAATTCGCCTCTACAGATGAGAAGCTAATATTTTATTAATGTTTAATGGCATCTATTATTCGAACTAAATGTAGATATTCATATTCGATAAAATTGATGAGACTTTTGTTCGTTTGCTAGCAGGAAGGCGCAAGCTTTGTCCAGTCGTGTTATACGCTTAAACATATTTTAATTCATGCAGTTTTCTCATGTTTTATTGCATAGTCAATATATAGAATCGTATGAAAAGTTTAAAAACATTAATATATTGCATGCCATCATCTAGAATAAAAACAAAAATATTTAGCACTCTAGCCGCGTTCCTTACTGTTTAATCTTTTGACAGATAGATTAGAAAGGTTTAAAAGTAAATCACTTCAAACTATAAATGAATTTGCGATTAGGAAAAACTAATAGAAATATGTCGGCAACTTAAAATGAAGATTTTTCATTTCAACTTGCCTACATATTTTTACACGTGTTATTCATCCAACCAAAGATTTCAATAATTATAAATCATCCTTGTTATAGGTTACTATTTTACATCAATGACAATGTTATGGGATCAGTAGTTAAAGAGATTATAGGTTAAATCTTTCCCAACGTACGTACAGATACTCACGTACATTTATCTACTGCTTTATTTATATTAATTACACAAAATACATTCTGAATATGTGGCCCATCAACTGGCAATTTACAGTTAATAAAAACGATTTATGTGCAACATAAAGCAATTTGCAGACGAGTTCAATCTATGATAGAATGAAATTTGTTCAGCTTACATAGATAAGCCAAGGACTTTTCTGAGCCTTTATCCTATCCGACTGTTTACATAATATGGCATTACGTACTAATACATTTCTATGTACAGAAATATTACATTTTAATAAGGATAGACTGTTTGCATGCTGTGTGTGTGTTGTTGTGAGTGAGTTCACCTTGAGCTCCGAAATGATGCTGATTTCTTTGAAAACTTACGCAAATGTACTCTATGGTTCTCTGAGTAATGTTAGATATTTTTTTAATGATTTCGAAAGTATAAAAAATTAATAATCGAAAAGATCGAAGTAAAGAAAATCAGGCTGATTTGGGCCAGCATAATATATATATATATATGTATATATATATGTATATATATATATGTATGTATATATATATGTATGTATATATATGTATATATATATAATATACAACGACATCTCAAGTTCATTTGCGAAGTTTTATCATAGAACAAGCAGAAAGACTGGACGTATAAAAACAACAGCATTATAACACATACGTGCAAACACAATGACTGTTTCCTTTTGGAAGAAAATTGAACCAAAGTATTAGACTTTGGACTTTTAACTATACTTCAGTACATTATATCTTCTTGTTGTATATAATAAAGTAGACGAAATTTCCCCCTCTTGACGAAACTGTCGGAGGGTGACAACAAAAGCTGGTACACGGAAAATTATTACTTTTACATCATTAGTCATTACATTATCTAGCTATAGAACTATACGCATTACTTCGTAATATTAAAACATGACCATTATTCCGAGGAGCGCGGAGCACTATGCCTATCATCGCCCTAACATACAAAGGAAGTACACCCGTTCAACACCGAGATCTCTTACGGCACAATTCTACACCGGGTGCATCTATACTTTTCCTTATTTTTTTGCGTGTTAACCGTCATTAAATGACTACAAATCCGATTCACAAAAGCATATTCTTACACCTTCCAGAGAGAGGGACAGAGAGAGCGAGAGAGAGAGTGAGAGAGAGTAGAGAGATCTAGGGATTGAGAGAGAGAGACACTTATATTTGTTTTTGTTTTCACTCGAACACACATCTCATTACTTTACACCCCTAACATTTTAATAAAAATCAAATATATTGTAAAAATTAAATTTAACTTAAACATACAAAAATAGCGGGGTAGCACCAATTTATTTAATATATTTCATTTTCTAAGAACCGTTTTAATAAATTCACGTCCTTGTGCATAATTCAATCCAGACGTAACTCAACGTCCTACCTGCGTTGCTTGGAACACGACGTTGACCGCTGAGCTCCGCCGATTATGAAAGCGTAAAGGATGCTGCTAAAACAACACATTTGACGGAAACATGTAAACATAATAATTGAAACAGACGATATAAACAAAACAAATAAGAACCGAAGAAACAATGACATAGACCAATTTTGTTGTATTTTTTTGGTAACATAATACTTTATTTTACAATAATTTGTTTTATTCCGTGGTACAACGAAAAGTTCTAAACAAAACAGATGAGCACAATCTTTTTGGTTTTTTACTTGTGTAACAATTAACTAACCCTTTTTAATAAAAAAATTTAAAAATATGTTTTTTTTTGTTTTGTTTTTAAATGATAGTTCTTATTTTGGGAAGTTTGGGAAGGGGTGTCTATTCCGAAAGCCATTCTTAGCATGGGGAAGTTGGCCGTGTTTTTCCAGAAAGCAGTTTTTAAAGTGAGCGTGTTGTGGGGTGTTTATTTCGATAACCATTCTTAACATGGGGAGGTTGCGGACATTGTGTGCGTCTGCATCTCCATCAACATCCACCCTTCTCATAACCTTTTTAGCGATGATGCACTTCTCGCTACAGGTAATCCGGTTTCTTTTTTGTTTTGTTTTATTTATATAAAACAATTAATTATTTTGGTTCTTAAAAATATGAGAACGGTGGGTCTTAATATGTGGAAGTTGTGGAGGGGTGTCTATTCCGAAAGGCATTCTTTACACAGGAATTTTGGGGTGTTTTTCCTGAAAGCAGTTCTAAAAATGGGTGGGATTAGGGTGTTCAGTACGATATCCGTTCTAAACTTTGGAATGCTGAGGGGCATTGCGTGCGCGTGCGTCTATAACAACATCAATTGTTCTCCTATCATCTTTTGGTGATGGTGCACTTTTCGCCACAGGAACCGCAACAGCAATTAATTATTTTTCCTTTACTATATGAAAACGATTATTCTGGCGTCAGCAAATGGTTTTCAAAACTGGAAATATTCATTTTTTTTTTACAATTTTCACGAAAAATGGTTTTCAAAACTGGATATATTCATTTTTTTTACAATTTTCACGAAAAATGGTTTTCAAAACTGAATATATTCATTTTTTTTTACAATTTTCACGAAAAATGGTTTTCAAAACTGGATATATTCATTTTTTTTTTACAATTTTCAAAAAAAGGATGTTACAGGTGTGCTGCTTAATAAATTGAATGATTTTTATTGTCGTCCAGTTTTTTTTTATTTTAGTTATTCTGCTATTTTGCATTGCATTGATTGACTGATCGACGTCTTTCGTCTCATCACAATCAAACCAGACCACATGACATCATGTTCCGGGCAAAGCCGATCGGACGCTGAGTTGCATCTGGTTCAAAGTATGCACAAGTACCAAATTCACAATGAAAAATATTTAAAAAATACAATAACATTCGGTCATCTCTTCCGCCAGCCCGTATCAATAAGTCCATAAATACCAAGAAAGTGATTTTTAATATCGTATCAAGATATATCCATAGCAAGCGGTACATGAATGTAAGGCGGTAGTGAAGTGATCAGTAATTTTGTAAATTTACTGGAATTAGTTTTTTTATGAGAGCGAATTAACAGGAACTTTTTTACATTACATTTGAAGGCTATCCTGAAGTATTAAGCCAGAAAGCATGCCAGCGAAACAGTTCTGGAAAACTAGCTCAGTTCGTAAAATCTGCGTCTACATTATGGCACAGATATAAAGTGGAGAAAATCATATGTATAAGTTTCAATTGGTTGAGTGTTTTGTGTGAAAGATTTACAAGTGGGGACCATAGATTGGAGTTTAGGCGAGAATATGAAAATATTAGTAGAGCAGGAACAGGCTGTGGACGTCTCCTACGGGAAAAAAGAGGTTGCAGGGAATAAAAATATAAAAATAAAGCTGGGTTTGAACTCTTTCAATGCAGGATAGAATGGTCGACCAGCTGTGGCAACAGTACTCCGTTGTATGGCGCACCTGGCTTTTATACAGATAGAGGATCGCATCAGGAATGAGATGCGTACTAGAGCGTTAGAGTGATCCGACCATATTTCCAGCGATCTTGGCAATCGATTTGGTGTGTGTGTTTAATTTCAGATTAGGAGTGAAGTCCAAGAAGCTTATCAAGACATGAAGTTTTCTCAAGACTAGGTCCATTTATTTCAATTGAGTCGTGGCGGAGATCAGAGTGGTTAAATGAAAGGAGAGAAGATTTAGTTAGATGCATTAAAATCAACCAACCACTATGTTCCCCATGGCACTACGTTTTAACGATAAGAAGAGAGAGAATTAGAAAGCTCTTTATCATTGCTGCCCTTTGAAGTGTCGCCATTGACTGGTGTGTCGTCTGCATGAAAGTCAACGCAGTATGATTGTTTAGTGTCGTAATGACAAGTGCAAGACTGACTACGTAGGTTATACCATAAAGGGTCAAATTCCCAACACATCCTTTCTTTACTATGCAGTCGAACAAATGCCCAACTTCCGGGCGATTACAAAGTTATAAGTCAGCACTCGGGTAGAATGCATTGCAAAGCAAATCTGAAAGAAAACATACACAGGCGAAGCTTTCTCTTGAAAACACATTAAAACGTTTTCGAAGAAGTTATTATTAATTTTTATCGACAGCACGTTAGGATAATACCCCCATATCTTTGGGGTACGTTAATAAAATGTCTTCCTACATATATTTTCTTTTCTTCTTCACTGTACATTAAAAAAACGCTATTCAATTTTGATAGTTATTTATAATCTTCTGACTACGTTTTTTTACACGACTGTGCCCTGCGTCGCCCACTAAAACAATGAAAAGTGCCGACGGAAAACGTCTTAGATTTCTTTTATTTATCACCCTGCTCTCCTCTCGTTCCCACTCTTTAAATGTGTTTTACACGTCTACATTGATAAAACTAGAAAATGGAAAATAGTTAGGAAGTTGTTCTTGCTTTTCATGTCTTGTTACCTTTAGTGTATAATCTATCATTGCTGAGGTATGTTTTACAATTTTTACTCATATGAGTAAAAATTTAAAAACATACCTCAGCAATGATAGATTATAATGGAAATGCGACCAGTATTATTAAAATGTTTAATAAATTATGATGCACCCATAAAAATCCTTATATATATATATATATATATATATATATATATATATATATATATATATATACAGGCAACAACAACGCTTATATTAAAAAGCGGAATTGTAGTTGACTGAAAGGGTTCTACTTACTAAATACTAGAAGACTGAAACATGCTCAGGACTATGTAGCAACACATTACTTCTTATGTAAATACGAATTGAAAGTATAATTTGCTCTACCTCTATATTGAATACTATTGTACTAACCTCGTTATATTTCACTTTACCAAAATAGCAACCTACAATCATATATATGTATATAAATATATATATATATATATACATATATATATATATATATATATATATATATATATATATACGTATATAGACTTATATGTAATATACTGAGTTCGTGTAATTCAGTAAATTTTCATATACCATTAGGTTTTAAGCCAAAAATGGTTGACTTAAGGATTAAGCTACAAAATTATCACATTCTATAATTGAGCATTAATATACTGTATGTGTAAAATCAAGACTTCAAGACAAGTTGTTGATGGCAACAAAAAAGGTGTATTTCATTTTATGTTACAATTATTTCAATGTCCAATTCGTCAGTTTAAAGCATTATATCGTTTGAAAATTTTCCAAAAAAAAACATTTCTTCAGACTATGAATAAACACATTTTTGACAATTTAGAATTTTTTGAATAGAAAGAAAAAAGGGGGGATCCCTAACTGGAGAAACATGCGAGAAACATTTACCTTGGTAAATGTTTCCTGACTTTGCCCACACAATATATATATATATATATATATATATATATATATATATATATATATATATATATATATATACATATATATATATGTATATATATATATATATATATATAGAGAGAGAGAGATAAAGATATATATATATATCTTTATCTCTCTCTCTCTATATATATTTACTTTTGAAAAAGTATATATATATATATAGTTTATATAAATATATATATATTAATATATATATATATATATATATATATATATATATATATATATATATATATATATATATATATATAGTAAAACACCGAGATACGGTGGCCCTAGTATAGGGTTTGTTCAGGTTACGATGTGGAATATGATGTTGCCCCTGACCCCGCTTTACCTTGTTATTTATGAGGTTATTTGATTAGATACATGTGTATTATATACTGTATTGTATTTTGTTACTAATATTTAATTCCCTATCCTCAATTACTAATATATATATATATATATATATATATATATATATATATATATATATATATGTATGTGGGTGTGTGTTTGGTGGGTGTGTGTAAATTTATGGAGAATAAAAAATTAATTCGAAAAATATATAAATGTGTATATCTATTCTGTATTTATTTCCTATATATTTATGTGTAGGAATACAAAAATCTTTGGAAAAAAAAGAGGAACGTTTCTTTCTTTATACAATATATATATATATATATATATATATATATATATATATATATATATATATATTTAAGATATATACATATAAATATATATATATATATATATATATACTGTAAATGCTCTATATGTATTTTTGCTTGCTGTATATATATATATATATATATATATATATATATATATATACACACACACATATATATATATATATATATACTGAATATTCTCTAAGACATTCTAGTCCCAAGGTACACTGCGAATAATTTTTGCAGCCTAAAAACCATACGAGACACTGATAAATTATTTAGGAAAGTATAATTGGAGGGCGTACACATGTAATCACTTTATATAAGAAAATATGCAAGACAGTAAATTACCAACGCTTGCGAGTTGGACCAAATTCAATTTTCCTGTTTTAGATACTAAAGACCAAACGTGTACGTTAGCAACATGTCATTAAGTTTCGTATCGCATTGCCTTGTAGGCCGGTACCTTCTGATCAAAGAAAACTCTTGTTAATTGTAGAGTTAGTAGGATTCCGAAAACGTCATTGAGTACTGGACTACAGAATTCTTCACGGTATAATTGTGTTTGTGTGTGTGTATATATATATATATATATATATATATATATATATATATATATAATAGTTTTATAGATCCATAGATATAAATACACTAAAACTGTTTTATTTATTAAAGAGTACTCGATGGATAAACGGAACAATCTTAGAGTATATTTATTCATACAAATTCAAATATTATTAGCTAAGTATGTGCATACTTCAGTTAGTTTTTATAGGAGCTCCTATGACTAAAATGATATTTTTGCTGTTATCCTGAACACGTGGAATCTCTGATGAGAGATGGCGACCAAAACATGTATGCAAATATGTAGCTAATAATGTTGGTATAAATAAATATATATATGTATGCATCGGTAGCATTTCACTCAATTCTAGGGTGCTCGTTCGGACAGTGTCCCAGACATTCTTTAAGCCACATCACCACATGTATTGCTTAGGAAACAGTCTATGAGGATATATATAATGATCTGCACGTCGGAACCACAGAGACACAGAGCATCCTGTACATAGCCAGACATTTGAAAACCTTCACTTACTTCCAGGTTAGTGTAATCCACAATTTCATGCGTAATTCAGAGAATGCTATGTAATCGTTTTTACAGTACCGGAAGAACCTTATTATAATTGTCTTTCACTGACTCACTCCATAAACACACACTCAAGGATGCTGGTGTTGTTCGCCCGCTGTCTGTGACATTGGCAAAGTCTTTGCAAGATGATAGCCGCGGCAAAACCTCTGGATGTCTTAATAGGGTTCGGCGGTTGTCATTCCTTGTTTGTCCCGCTCTGATTTCACTATCGCAACTCGAC